>NW_027175843.1:3915000-4072500 GCF_023055335.1 Clinocottus analis
CCTCCTGTTTGTGTCTCCACCTCATGATCTGCTGAATAAAAGTTATTCAACTTCATGGTGTATTGTGAGATCATTTGAAAGAGGATTTTTAATAAAAGTGTGTTGTCAGAAAGCGACATAAGCAAAACTCCTTCACCACTGACCTCTGACCTCCTTCACCACTGACCTCTGACCTCCTTCACCTCTGACCTCTGACCTCCTCCACCACTTTTTTTTCCCAGCATCCAGCGACGCCACGAGATCAGTGCGAGACCTCCATCATTCCCGTGAGATCTCAGAAGAGAAAGCTCTCACCTGACCGAATACCGATCGTCATCATCGGGTGTGACTTCACCGCGTTAAAGTCATAATCCCGTAAGATTTCGGTAAGCTCCGCTTGATTTGGCGACACGGGGGAGTTACCGCGGTAACAGGCAAGCGCGGTCCACGAATACTAAAGCACACGTTCTGAACGCAGCAGCTGCTTTTTGGCGGGAGCGCAACAGAAGAGCAGCTGGTGTTTCTGTTTACAGCCGGACAAACTCACGCCGTTGTTTTATTTTGATAAAGAAGTCGGTAAACAGGCGGCCTTTTTCACCCGTCGCGCCACAAGCAGCAATCTCATTTCATGCTGGCGGCGCCCGGCGCGAGGAGTTTTTCCACGCAGCAGCAGCAGGACAGCAGAGTTCGGGAGCTTTGCCGAGGAGAGCTCACTGCGGCTTTCACCCCCCCGACGGATCCATTATTCCCTCAACAATGAAAAACTGATCCATTGTCACAGAAGCGACCGAAATGTCCACCCCATTGTTTTGCGGTTGTGTTTTTTAACCATTCATGTCTTTCGGCTCTCTCGTAACAAAAGCCACCGCATGTTTTCTGATATCAAGAAGATTCTTGTGGGCCGAACTCTACACTTCAGATTCCACCACTAACAGTGAAAAGTCGTGTGAACACAGCGGTCGCTATGACAGAAAATACAATCATGACTTTATATGTGTGATTTCATGCAAACCTGTATGGGTTTATAACCAAAAACTGCCCTTCCAACTATATAATGTCCATGTTTTATCTTCCATCTCTGCCAGGAGGATCATGCGCTTGCTGGCTTGTGTGCGTGCGTGACTGATTGTGCACCTCTGTGTCCGTCCCATCTGCTAATGGAGCTTTCTGCTGCGCGGTGTGTTTAGCTGGCCAGTTATACGGCTGCATGCCGAAGCATCCGTTGGTGGTTTTAGGAGACTCGCACTCTTTGAAGCCCCCTTTTTTTTTTTTTCAGCCTCACCTGCAGCTCTTCGCCGGCTCACCCTATTGATAACACAGCCGAGCGCTCGGTCGCTGGTCCTCGTCCACGCGACACCGTCGGGATAACAGTCTGCTCACTCGCCACCGTGCCAATGCTGTGCAGGCCGGCAGCTTGGCGACTCCGATTTTTGGGTTTTGGCAACATTGTGAGCCAAACTGCATAGATTGCTGCTCGTTTTTGGAGTTTGAATGACGTCGCCCTGAAGCCCGTTGGTGTCCAGAGAAGGGAGTTCGCCAAGTGTGGGGTTGTATCGCTTCAAGCACACAATCCAGCGGACACACCTGAGTGCCCCTATAGAGTGTGTTTTTTTAATCTATTTTAGTTTTTTTGGTGAGCACAAACTGTCAAAATGCTATTTCACCAAAGCACACCACATGTTTTTTTCTTCTTTTCCTGCACCGCTTTGGTATTTCAGTGATGTGGAAGTGAGAGGAGAAGCACAACTTTCCTCCGGATCTCCCCTGTTTAGGTGTTTTCACATATAGATTTGTGACTCTGCCAGTGTGCGAACACGTGTCCACACGTGTGTGTCTGTGTCTGTGTGCATATGTGTGTGTGTGTGTGTGCGTCTGCTGAGGCATTACAGGCGGCTCAGTGGATGCTGCCGTGTATTATCGGCAGATATGAGCCGAGCAGACCGGCTTGTTTGTTCAATCTGCGGCTCCACCGCTTCAAATCAAATCTCATGTAATGAGCTCTGTCGTGTGTGTGTGTGTGTGTGTGTGTGCGTGTGCGTGTGCGTGTGCGTGTGTGTGTGTGTACAAAGAATAACCATATTCAGAGAGTGCCTGTCTGGGTGTGTGTTTGTGGGAATACCGGTGACGCTGGTCCGCGTGGCTGTGAGCAGATGTTTCTGTAACACCTGCACCTGTTTTCATCACGAGAGCCAGAAGTTCAAATTTTACAATTTCAGGCAGCTGGGGCAGTACTGTTTTATAGTTATCACCTTGTTACAAATCAACACAACAAAAACAAGACGAAGGCTTTCGCCTAAGTGAAGGAGATAAAAGTGAAAAGTGACGACTCAGAAAACCAAATTCCACAGTAATTGAGAAATTCTTTATAAGTAAACAAGTGTGGACAACTGATGTTTTTCAATATGTGGTGTTAACATTTTGACTAGATTTAGTGTTTTTTAATTTAACTGATTTAGAAATAAAAAAGCGGACCCTATACCGACTACGCCAACAGTCTCAGGGAGGCGAAATGTACTCTTTAATAAAACTGTGCCTTTCACAGACACTTGTATCCATTTAGTGATTCAATAATTGACATTATTTTTCGAGCAGTCTGTGAGTAATGGAAGATTATTTGACGTCGATGCAAACAAAGGACCCAGCTCTCCCCTCCTCTAGACACCAGATGATGATGATGATGATGCTGATGGAGAGACAGGGAACCAGTCACAGTTATGCTAACATGCAAGGTTTACCTGTAAATAATTTAGCATGTTTGGGTTCCTCCTCTAGTGACCATCCAACCAAAACAGGACACAAATACACGTTTCTTTTTTTTTTTTGCTCACAATTTCTTCTAAATTCAAACCCAACAGTCTTTTACAATGAAAACACACAATGAGAAAGCCTTTTGATTCTGATGCTGAGCTTTTTTGATGATAACTGTAAGATGTTTTGATGATTTTTGTGACAGGCTTTGTCTAAATTGATAGAAAGTGAGCTGGAGACAACAGGAAGTTGTCTTTGAATGCTGCCAAACGCACATTTTTTTTAGAGTCGATTGACAGAAACAGAAAATTTGAGATGAACTCAGTCTTTTCTTCAGACGCTCTCACTCTGTAGATAATTTTCAGCCTCCATTAGTGTGGATAAAAGGGCCAAAATGAGAAGAAAAAATGGAATCCACATTAGCATGGGCATGGCTTAAGACACCGAATGACAAGGGAGGAAATCAGACAGTGAAGCGCTCGCTCTTCCTGGAGACTGATAGTGAGAGAAGAAGAGACAGTTTCCACTTATTCCCTCTCGTCTGACCCTTCCTTCACCCCGTCTGCCTCCACTCCCCCCCGACCCCCCCCCCCTCTCTCTCTCTCTCTCTCTCTCTCTCTCTCTCCCTCTCTCTCTCTCTCTCAGAGTCCAAGCACAGCTCTGGCATGTGGTTCAAACATCGCCTCCAGCGGGCCGGGTAAACATGATAGACACACAATAGAAATGGAGCACGGTGATGGGCACATCCCCCCCCCCCCTTCTTCCTCCCCCTTCCTCCCGAAACACTGTTTTAGCGAGGAACTGTTTGTGTATGTTTAGATGCCGATCGGGTCGAGTTGCCAGCTGGTGTTGCCGGTTGCCAGGTTGACTCGCGGCTGGCCTGCCCGGCTCGTCTCCAGCTGCGACTCGCCCCAGTGCCGCCTCTGTGCCACGAGCAGCACCTCGACTGGCCTTCAAAGGGCTCAGGCAGAACGACCGCGGGGTGCACTCGCCTACAAATTATAGTTGTTTTTTGTTGTTGTTTTCATCAGAAACCACAAGGGTTGACATTCTTTCGGAGACACACTCAAACACATGTGCTGATATGTGCTAAAAAAGTGAATTGATGGAAAGAAAAATCACATTAACGGCGTAGTGAAGTATAAAAAAAAGCGATTTAAAAAAAATGTCTGTCGACATGCAGCCTCGGTAAAAATGCCAATTTGATTTCACGAGTCCACGTCAAGTCTCACACGACGGATCTGTTCTCATCCCAATGTTGCACAAATAAAGGTGCTATAATAATAATTGTCATGTTCCCAAGAAGATGCTCCTAAATAATTCTGGTGACCTCCTGACCTCTGAACCCAAACACCAGAACAGTTCCTTGATGTCAATCAACTGAATCCTTACCTCGCAGTTTTGATAACCGATTCAATATTTGAGTCATTCATTCCAACACGTGCTCCATCTCGTCCAACATGAATATGTTCTGCCTGCCTCGGTCATCTTAAACTGCGAGGGGGATACAACGTTTCGGCATGTTATACAATACTCAAATGAGAGAAAGAGACAATTTATTTGTGATGAATTGACCGTTGGCTAAGTCCAACCCCTTAAACGCAGACTGGCCAATCAGAGCTCAGCCCCGACCGGGTTCCTATTTGACTTGAACAGCGTTGTTCTCAGTAAAACCACGAGCCTTCACTGTCAGTCAGTGTTCAACCACCGTCCTGTCATGTGGTCTACGATAGGAGCCGCCGCTGATCCACTGATTCGCTTTCTACCAGACTCCCCACATTTGCCACAACGTTTGAGGGTTGTTTTTTGGTTCATCCTCCACCCCCCCCCCCCTTTTTTTCCCTCCCGCTCCATTCTCCTCGGCCTTGGCATCAAATAAAGATGAAGGTGTCGCCCTAATCGACATTGTTGCCAATGAATCATTTAGCAGTGTTAGTCTAACATCGCAGATTCCAGGTCAGCGCGTCTCCCTGCTCATCCCTCTGCCAGCAGGGGTTCAGCCGGCTCGGCCCTGCCGGTCTGCTGCCGCCTGGCAGCGCTGCGTCGCTGCCGCCGCTGTTGCCAACCGGCAAACTCTTCCTCATCCCCCGGCTCCCTCTCCCCCCTCGTCCCCCCCCTGGGCGCCGAGCCCCAATGTGCGCAGGGCCCTTCCCCGCTGGAGCGGAGAAATGCTGAGGGGGCGGAATATTTCAGAGTGCATTTACCCCTCAGCTCGTTTTGGGATGGGAATCGTGCCTTTCTTGTACAAATCTGATCTGCAATTTTGCTATCGCGCTGCACTTTTTTGTTGTTGTTTGGTTAAGCACACATCTTTGGTATGGTTGTTGAGGTCTGTGTGTGTGTGTGTGTGTGTGTGTGTGTGTGTGTGTGTGTGTGTGGTTTTTGACTGTAATTTAATCCCATGTAATTTGACATTTTCTTTGTTTAGTTTCTTTGCTCGTTTGTTTTCCTCTATCCAAAATAGTTGAAACTATAAGCTTTGCTTTGCACCAGTTTTTTTCTCAAGACATTGTGCTTCTTAACAAAATGACCACAGCAGAAGACGTGGGCCTAATTACAGGATCATTATCAGGCTCATATTTATATAACTTTGCATAGTAGCCGTCTGCTCTGCGGACGGTAAAAGGTACTTTAATATAGAAACTAAATAAACTCCTGTATACTCAAGGGTGGATTTTCTAGCTTCATATAACTGCATAAGCTGATTGCTGGATGTAAAGCGCATACCACATGCGCTGTAATTTCAAATCCATCTGGGGGCTTAAAAAGGTTAATAAGCATAAAAATCGCTCACAACAACCAAGTTGAATTTAAGTTTCTGCATGAGAGAGAGAGAAAAAAGGTGAAGTTTCAGAGCATGACGATGCGCGTGTGTAATCTCTTTTACCATTATGTATGCAAGCATTTTGTATATTTAAGTCTGTGCGTCTGTGTCCGTGTCTCTGCATGTGTGTGTGTGTGTGTGTGTGTGTGTGTGTGTGTGTGTCTGTGTGTGTGTGTGTGTGTGCTGCAGTGTTTGAAGCCTGTAAAAGTAGGTCAGGAGAGGAGAGCTCCCTGGAAGACGATGTGAACTCGTCACCTTGAATCGCGTTGCAGGCTGCTGAGGGAAGAGATGGATGGATAGGAGGAAGAGGAGGAGGAGGAGGAGAATGTCCAGAAAGGACATGAAGAGAGAGAGAGAGAGAGACTGAGTTGCAGAGCATGGGGGAGTGAAGAGGACAAACAACAAGTAAAAAGATTTCAAGGTGAAAATAAGTATCAAAAATAAGTCCTCCCGACTGTCACATGTGTCCTTGATAGCTTCATTTTGTTTGGTTCAATATTTCATAGACTGCTACGAAAAGAAAAAAAAACCCTATCCCAGATGTGTCTATATTCTGGCACTTTATCCGCCCTATTAGTTCTCCTACACCATGCACCTTTTACGTAATGGTCACAGTTGCTTCACATGAAAGTCCCTGATGGTGACAGCGCTCCTCCACCAGTAGCCTGAACGTGATCACACTAGAATAAGGGGACACGTTGTCCCGAGGACACATTTACAAAGTCAACAAATGATGGAAGATGGAGAAATGATGGCGCGTGACATCATAATCGAAACCCTTGATAGGCCATGACAGCGCCGGGGACTCGTGTACAACGAGAAAGAGGATCCGGATTGGGAGGATGAAGGGGAGGATGAGTAAGGTGACGAAACATGAACGCACTGACTGAGGGATGTTTGAACTTTTCAGTGACGAAATGTCACATGTAAATAGCGTGTAACAAGGAGTCCCTCGGTCTCTTCGCACAGCGGGCTTGTTCTTGTCGTTTGGCTTCGGACACGGTAAGTCAATCAACATGAAGGTCACTGGGAATGTGGGCATGCTGTTTGTCGGGGAGCTGAGACACAGACGCTGTCCCCAGTGTACGCATTTTTTTAAAAAAACCCTGTTTTTTAGGGCCATGTGTGACCAGCAGAGCCATGCCGCCACATCGTATAACTGCGCGGTGTCATATGTCATCTTCTGCCCTCACTATGTGTGTAAGTGAACTTGTATTGATTTTTTTTTTATGGGATTTTACGGGGGAAAAAATGGATGATAAAGATTACAAAACGGTTACGATATTGTAACCCTGGTTCTATGAGCACAGTCTGAACCCTCCTCTGGACTCTATGGGTAATACTCTGCTCCGATCATGAGCATGCACTGGTCTACTGAAAATTAGCATAAGTGTAGCCAGCCAATCAGGACGTACCAGCCCGAATACATACAGATACCACACAGTGTAGAAGGTCATTGCGAACAGTGAGGGCCCTCTTCGGTAAATGCCTCCGCTGTGTGTTTAGAACCAGGGTTATAATATAGTAACACATATTCTGCACTCGCCTGAGATAGGAGCTATCAGCGTAATAACCTCCGGTGTCTTAAAACGTGCATTATCTCTACTAACCAACAGGGGGCGACTCCTAAGTCAGAATGTATAGAAGTCTATGAGAAAATGTGTCTATTTCTCTCTTGAGTTATTGCCTCAATAAACATTGTAAACATGAGTTCATGGTTTCAATCTCTAGTTTCAAGTCTTTAGAGCCAAAAGGCACACAGCTGTATAACCCTCCCCTGAAACAATGCAGTGTATGAGGGTATAAAAGGCCGGGCATGCTTTGCATGTCCGCTCCGTCACATAAGTGAATGTGCCAATATGTCAAGCACATCAGTATAAAAGCATTGTATGAATGAAATCCATTTGCAGCGCACATAATTCAAAGTACAACACACACAAATACCCCTGTTCTTTTGTAAGTCCAATTTGAGCAGAAACAAATGTACCGGGACAGGACCGTCGACTGTTACCATGGTGATAAGTTGGCGGTAGGCTGTGCTTCCTGGGATTCACGTAGAGGTCGTCACAATTTTAAGGCTTCGCTGAATTAAACAACTCCGCACGCAGAGACCGAGGAGGAGAAGGGGGGCTTAGAAACCCTGGATTAGCGAGGCTAAAGAAGAGAGAGCAAAACCCATTCGACCTGCTCAGTCGTGAAACATGATCGAGTCGCATTTAGCGAAGTTAGAGAACAGAGAAAGGCAGGAATGAAGAGGGGAAGAAGGAGAGGGAGAGATTATTTAGATGGAAGGAGAGAGAGGTGAACAGAGGATTCTTCCTGTGTGCTGGAAGGAGGTTTCCTTCATCGCTTGTCTCGGTCAACACCTCAACGCCCCTGTCTCAACACATCACCGCGACAAACACAAAGAGGCACAGATTGGACCTGCATGTCTTTGGATGTCGGGGGAATATTAGGAGCTTTTGGGATGAACGTGTTTTGGTTTGGTGAAGGCATTGAAAAACTAAATAATATCAATATTTAAAATTGAGTTGAGGTGTCCGCATCCGATGCATACAAATTTGCAGGGGGAGAGAAAAGAAGAGGAAAGCTACGCGGATGTCACAGTAGAAGTCGAGTAGATGGGAGAAAATTACAATTTCTATTGTTGACATTTCAAGATTGGCTTGACATTTAATTAATTAAAAATCTTACTCAATAAGCTGAATACAAAAGTCTTTTCTTTGGACAGTCTGGCCCTCTATCAAACATCCCAACAAGAAAATAACATAACAGACATATGATTTACAGTACAAATTTTATGAAACTCACAACTAAAACAGCACATGTGCAGTATTTACCGCGTCAGTTATTAAGGTGCTTTAAGGTAAAGGTACATTCAACAGATAACACGACACATTGATCTTCAGTTCTGACTTCAGGATGTATCTGGAAAGTACAAATATTGTGATGGGAACACCCAAAGTTGCATGTGATTATTTGGGGAAAACGCTCTGGTTGACAATATCTTTCTTCAAAACCACGAGATAGATTCATGGATACGTATAAAGAGGTCCCACCTGTGGTCCGCTATCCAAACACAGCATATAGCACTAATACATTCTGGTGGTTCTGAAATGATTTGCTATTCTGGAACAGAATAAAACGTCAGGTTAATGAGAATGAAACAGCGAGATGAGAGACAGAAGCTCAACTCGGACGGCGAGAACCTCAAAATTAAAAGAAAAGAGCCTTAAGGGAAGAGAATAGTGATGGAAAGAATGTGGAGAAAGAAAGAGAGAAGGAAGAAAAGGTTGTCAAACGAGACATGAATTGATTCATATTTTCCCGACGAGGGCGTTTCTAGCTGCTCTGAGCCGACATGAAAAATGGTAAAACTGCTCGTCTGAACGCTTTTGCTGCACGCTACGCCTGCGACAGACACGGAAACAGGTGGAGCAACTGAAGAGAAGATCACGCAAGGAAAGTAAATTCCATCACTTTGATGGAAAGATACAGATAGTCGTGAGTGTATTGACCATTGGCCAAAAAGCACACAATATATTGATATCGACACTGTGACGCCGTCAGTGAGCACAAACAACAGATTTAACCAAAAGCTATACAGATGATGTCATCAGTTCAGTTCGGTCTTCTTGACATCGTAGCTGAGATTTAAAAAAAAAACATCTTATATAATCAATTAACAGGCAAAATGTTGATTCAACGTCCACCATACAGAAAATATTTGCCATAAACCCCATTTGATGTCTAGATACTCAGAGATGGCCACAGTTCAGATGGTCAGCACAACCACCACCACACACACACACACACACACCCCTCGGTCGAGGAAGCATTTAGAGTCATCAGAAATAGGAGGACAGAACCCGCTTCTCCCCATTACCGATGCGGTGTATGTGCGAGCACTAATTAGCCTCCATTACCTTGGATAAGAGCTGCAGAGAAGAGCATCAAATTTTAATGAGCCTCTCGTATCCCCTCAGAATAAGTGCTGCATCGAACTCTCCCTCTCTCACACAGACGGGAGCGGTGCGTTCAGAAAAATGGGAAAGGTAGTCGATGCGAGTGATATCGAGTCGAGGGACAACGTCGTGTCCACTTAAATAGATCCGCCTGTTGTTGGCTGAAGAGACACTTGTAAGATGCAGAAACTGTTTAGAGGAAACATGCCCCCTCTGTGGGTGTCATTTAAATAAATTCTTTCGGGAATCGCAAAAAGAAAACAGCTAGCGGTGCCTGTGGCAGTGATGGCACAGTCCAGAAAAGTATATCCAGGTTTTTTATCATCAATATCTGCAAGAGCAACGGGTTTCACTCACTGCTCCGTGTGCCGGCACTTTCATGAACAACGTGCTGAGCGTGGAGTCATAACCGCTAATATTTGTGATTTGTATTCTTTTGACTATTCAAGCTCATCTTGCTCTGTAGTCTGCCGGCTCTCATACAGCGTTTGGAATTAGGAAAAGTGAACGCTCTGCCCACGTGATCATTAACCAAGAAGTGTTTCGGCCGCATAGTAGACACAGTACCGGCGGGAGAGGGGCGGGGGTCAAGCACGCGTCGGTGTTTCCTCCAGGAGTCCGCTGGTCACGAAACCAGAAGTCAACATTGATTTATTTGTCATGGAATTAGTGTATTTAAATAGTGACCCTTGTCTAGTCATTTTAACCCAAACCACAATATTTTCCGAAACCTCACGAAGTATTTCAGGATCTTTTCCTTAAGCTAACTAAGTATTTCAGCAGGATCTTTTCCTTAAGCTAACTAAGTATTTTAGGATCTTTTTCTTAACCTCCCTTAGTATTTCACAATCTTGTAAGGGTGACTGTCTCAGTGTTTGGCATTCCCGTCTTTCAATCAGAGGATTGCTGGTTCGAGCCCCGGCTCCGCTCGTCCTTGTCGTTGCATCCTTAAGCAAGACACTTAACCTCTTATTGCTCCACATTGCTGTGTCTACGCTGCATAGAACAAAAATGTAAGTCGCTTTGGATAAAAGCGTCAGCTAAATGTAATGTAATCTAAGTATTTCACAATCTTTTTCTTCACCAAAGTACGTTTTTTATGCTATTTTTCTTAACTCAACTAAGCATTTCATAATCTTTCACTAAACCTCACTAAGTACTTCACAATCTTTTCCCAAAACATAACTTATTGCAATCTTCTCCTGAACCGAACTTAGCAGTTCACCATCTGTAGTTCACCTAGTGTTTAAAAAAACTACTATTTTAGTGAAAATGTATGTGTTCATTAATCACTGAGCATAAACGAGATTTGAAATATGCTGCACAAGTTTTACGAGAGTAAACTTTTGATGTAGTTTTGCTGTTGTTTGCTTCAATCCATCAAGACCTTTCTATGTTTTTTGTTCCTGGTTCACATGGGAGGACGCAAGGAAAACAATGTTTTCTTCACAAATTCCGGCTGACACGAAGTGAATAATTGATATGCATTTTGTGGGTGAAATATTGCTTTGAAGCTTCATCAATGCTCTTCAGTCTGAGACATTACCTCAAGGAGTTGACCACAATGATTAAAGGCTTCAGTTCACAAAGAATCCGAGCAGCAACAAAGATTTCTGCCGGAAATCCAAGAACTAATGCAGCGTTATCTTGATGCCAGGATGTCAAACTCCAGAATAAAAAGATGAAATAGACAGTCAACATTCATGTGCATGGTATACTTGGTATACCGGATATTAATTCCATCATTGAATGATCTATTAAAAAGGAGCTTGAGGGGACATTTTCAAATGTCAAATGTTTTATCAGAAAAAGTTTAATTAAATTATTAATAAATCAGGGAAATTGCTGTTGGCCTGCTGATTGAGTTTCTGATAAATTTGTGTTCATTTCGATATTTCCTTTAATTTTCCTTTTCACGCAGAACAAATAAAGACATTTCTCTTCATTTAAGACGGTACATGTGGGTTTTTTTTTCTTCTCTCCGTCAAAATGTTGTATTATTAGAATATTAATTGGAATCAGAATTGATGAAATGTCAAAGATACCCAACCCGGGAATGATGGCATCTGGCGAGGTTTGAGTTCATTTATTGCAACCCTGTTATGACACTTGCACCGGTATCGACCGAACGACGTACTTCAAACCGCCTCTAGAAGAAGTTGATCAAAAACTGTGACATTTTCCATGTGAGGCCTCTGCTGTGCAGGATTGTGAAGTGTTTGATGAGTATCTGATAAACCTTCATACTGACCAGCACACACTCCACAGACAGAGCGTCTGCCTCCTGGGCCACTAATGGACACAGAGAGCAGCAGAGATCAATACAACCAGACACACACAGCTGCCTGAGAGAGGAAGTGGTCTAACTGGAAGGGATTAATGGACCTTGCTGGTGCCTTTACTTTGTATTGCAAATTGTGTCCTAAGTTAAAGAGGGGAATTAGGCATTTGTGTGCGTGTGCGTGTGTGTGTTTGTGTGTGTGTGTGTGTGTGTCTGTGTGTGTGTGTGTGTGCATGCTTGTTAACATAGTGCACATATTTCCAGTGTTGGTAATGTCATATGCTCCCTTTCTTCAGCAGCAGCTGAACATATGAATATATCATATGAATATATGTCAAAATTAAAGCCTCAGTGAGACGGAAGCGAGAGCCTCTTTATCTTCTGTACTGTGACGTATAGAAGATAGAAATGAAATTGTTATTATATTATTATATCCAGTGAAACGAGCAGTGTACAGTTAGGAGATGGATTCATTGCATTTGATTGGACTGCGTATTAGTGGGCGGAGCTACAGGACCATGACTCCACACCTCCCTTGTCGTTAAAGGTTGCAGATCGATTGATGGATTAATGCCATGGTACTATTGGTTATTATTGGTACTATTTTACATAAGCACACTTTGTATTCTGTTTTCCTGAAAGAAAAGTTCATGTTAAAAAACAAAGAAATTCACTTTAGAACTTACTTTGCATGTACTGTTAAATAGCTGCATAATATTAATGATATTAAAAATTTCCTAGCAGACAAGACATCTGTGAGAGCCCGAAAATATCTGTGAAGATAGACTGCAGTTTGTCTAAGAAACACTTTGTGAGTAACGAGCGCTGCAGTCAGGCTCAGGGCTAAAATAATGATGTAAAACATAAACGCCGTAACAGGAAGCACGTCACTTTAAAATGCCGGAAAATACTCAAACACTCGCAAGGAAATTGAATGACATTGCTGTAAAATACAACTCAAAAACAAGCGGCACATGAATGCAGATAACTCTGAATCTCCACGGCTGCTTAGGAGTAGCGAGCGAGGAGTCGGCGAGCTGTCGGTGGCAAAACGACACAGCCAAAAAAAGGTGTTTGAGGAAGTGTGAGTCATTGCCACCGCCAGAACGGTGCAGCCAAAACAACACCGTTAGCTATAGCCGAATGTGAGATTAGCCGTGGAGGGACACAGAGGTGCACAGTCACTCACAGACGCACACGCGACTGATGGCGTGAGGATATTGAGCTGAAGCATTACTTCATCACTTCCTTCATCCGTACAACTCAACGTACATCACCTCTGTGAGCTACTTTAACCCTTCAACCACAGCGACAGGAACTATATTACACTATTATACGGTGAAAGTGTATTGTGTGATGCATTTGCTCGTTTTCTGCTCTTTCTGTTCGTTGCAAACTTCACATGGGCGCTGAACTTCGAGAGACCTAAAAAACTTATCTTGGACGTGTAATCCATCAGTGAAAAACGAAGAAAGACAAACTCCCAGATTACCTTTTTAATAGCTCGCTAACTCCCTAATTTAATTTGTTTGGCGAGGACACAGGAGCTCGCACGAGGTGGCGACACGTACAGTTCAGCGTGAGTTTTCTGACCACGACACCGTTCCCTGTGGGGGGGTTGACATTAATTATCTTCATCTGCCGGTGCCCCCTCCTGCTTGTCTTCTCTATTACTTGTCAGTGGAATGGATCAAAGTCATTACAAATGAGTTTGTGTTCGCCTGGTTTTCACAGGAGTTCAATTACAGCGTATAGATCTACTTTCAGCTAATGTTTTCTGAAGACAAACAAAGCGCCGAACTTAATGAGCAGCTCGCTAGAACAAATTTGGACTAAATTGAATCAGAGCGCGCGCTGGTTGCCCGCCCATGCCGAGTCTCCTGCAGACGCGGTCGTTTGTCAGTGCCACGGGAGTGACGGCGTTAACGTGACTCCAAAACAAAATCTGGCCGTGTAACGAGCTCGGGAACCTGGTTATGAAATGCACAATGTAATTATAAGTCATTTTAAGACTCATAGCAATTATTGTTAGCTATCATCAGCCGCACAAAGCAGGAGCCACTCAACTGATGGACTGGAAACTGCTCCCATTTGTCACTGTCACGCACACACACTCACACACAGGAAAATACACAGTAATGCACACGCATACAAATAAACACAAATGCAATCAACTACACAACAACACAAAGGGTCTCCGCACAAAAAACAGCTTTGCTCAGCTATTCAAACAGGCCTGGCCCTTGGGTCATTGTCAATGGCAGTCAAGCAATTAGAGCTTTGTTGGCGGGATAAAGAAAGCCGATATCTTCCTTCTACATTGCTAGCTAAGACATTTCAGAGTTACGTCCTTTGAAGAATAGGCTGAATAATGTCAGTGAAGCAAATAGACACTTCTGGTTATTAGTCAAACTTTAACAATGGAGTTTCTTGTTGTACAGTTTGAAGCGGCAGCTGCCACTAAAGAAGAAACAAGTGTTTCCGACGGCCATGGCAAAAACATCGCTGTTTTCACTTACACTCTATGGGCAACTACAATGAAGCGAGGTCCAACTATAGATCTGCATCCACACCAAAATGTACTCCTAAATCTCCACGCTTCAAACCCTGCTGCTCTAGGTACTCCTCTGGCGTCTCGGACGTGGCCGGGACAGCATGGCCGTAAACCTCCGTTGGAAGTTTATTTTGGAAAGAGATTGTGTGAACGTAACAAGCTGGAACTGTACGTGTCCTGGGAGCTCTGCAGTTTTCTGTTGTTAAGACACCAGGCATGTCAACGAGCAGAAAATTGTCTCGTAGGTTTTGGAAACGATTATGTTTGGGTTCAAAATAAATGTCTATTGCGTCAAATAACTCCGTTCACGTAACCGGGTGTTAGCAAGTCCGGAAGTTACGCTAGAAAGCTGCGGTAAAAGAACTCACAAGTAACTTTCGTTCACATGGGACATGAATCATGGTCTCCCGGGTGCAAGTCCTGTGTTTGACCCCCTGTACTACACAGGTGTTCTGGCTATTTCATTCATACCACTTGTCCTGGCCGTGTAATAATGACGTAGAGGGGTTTACGTTGAAGGCAGCTGAAAGCAGAGCGGTGCCCCAGACCATCGGTATCAGACACAGAGATGAACCCTGACCACCGACTCGAGTGAGAACGAGTTCCCCGGAGACACTCGGACAAAAGGAATACCGCTAAATCTTCTCTTCGTCATATTTTGAGAAGGAAGTGAAGGAGAGGGACTGACAATCCAGTTATATTCCAGCTGGTTTACCTCAGACGGGTCGCACGAATAAATGATAGTTAATCAGTGACACACTGACGTAGTAGAAGAAACTTCGATTTTTGTCAAATGACATAGTTTTTACATACATACATAAAATTTCATCTCTGCTTTTAACCCATCCATAGCAATTTATGAGCAGTGAACTGCTGAAAAGTGCAACTATGGGTTCAGTGTCTCGCTCAGGGACACTTTAACATGCAAACGATGGGGAGTCTGGGGAATCGAACCGGCTTCGGGGTTTCAGGACAACCACTCATCCCCATGAGCTACAGCCGCCAATGTTCTGATTATTAATGAAATAATCAGAGTAAAAGCGACTGAGGTCGGCTCTGACTGCAGGGTGCATGATGTCCCGTCGCCGCCTCTCGTCCTCTCAGCTCTGATGTGTCCGCGGAACATTTAGTACAAAAACACTGGAAATCCTAATTAGTTTCCTGGTGATTTCAACATGAGCGTGTCTCCTCTCTTTTATTTTTTTTATACCATGAGGCAGACACAAAGACATTCGTTACTGCCTCCATGGATACTGTCGGCTAGGTAACAGGGGGAAAACGCTTTATTGCACTACTCTAGGTATATAATTCATAACGCTTGATGGCTCATTGTCTGTTGTTTCAGTTTTTTTCTTTCTTCTGCCAGAAAAATACACTGAGGATTCTCTTTGTCTTTTTTTATTAGGAGAAAAATACAACCATATTCTGGGTGATCTTTCTATCGCTCTGTGGGCTTCCTCCAGACCACCCGTGTGTGTGTGTGTGTGTGTGTGTGTGTGTGTGTGTTGGTGTGGGGGTACACTCACCTTCACCCATTTCCTTGACCCAGTTTCAATGTTGTGTCTCCGCTGCCCCCTTTTTAAAGCTGAAGGAAAAGAAATCCCATTTAAATCCCCCCAACATGTCTGACCTTCTCTGCTGCCCTCACACACACACACACACGCACACAAACACGCACACGCGCCCGCACACGCACACATACACAGCATGTTGTCGTCTTTCTGCCTGGCTTCACCACAGAATTTTGGCAGAACAGTTGAATTATTCAGTATCAACCCCCTCCACCCCTGCCAACACACACACGCACGCACACACACACACACACGCACACACAAAGACACTGTCCCTCCATCCTCAGGTCTCAGTGTGAAAGAATAGCTGGTGCTTTGGTGCATCGTGGCCTCTGTTAAAGTTCCAGAAGTGCGTAGCCACTCACATGCACCACAACTAAAAGCAGCCTGTTTTATATTTTATGCATTTACATATTTGAATACTGGAATAATGTAGACCGAGGTTATCAGAGGACGGTTGGATGGATCGTTCAACAGACCATTGGACTTTGCCAAACTACAATAATTAGCTTCCTTTCACCACCACTGTGCCCTCGCGTTGTCAAAGTACTCAGTTTAACCCCAAACAAGTTTTAGTGTGCGTTAGCCGAACCAAACCTTCACCATAGTTTATAGAACAGTTGTATAAAGGAATTAACAAATGATGTTCTCCTGCTGTTAGGGGTTTCTGATAAGAAAGTGGCAAGAATTATTATATTATTACATTTCATTTGGAGGACTTGTCCAGCTGTGTTGCAGCAGTCCCAATGTCCACTTTGCATATGAAATTTCAGCAATCAATTCAAATCCTTAATGGAAATGTGTCTCATGTAGAACAGGCCTGAAATCTGTTGAAGACGCTGTGGAGCCTCGACGCCACCGAGCCGCTCCGGGGAGCGCTGGCTTTCCGTTACGGAGGGCTAATGTGACAGTTTCAAAGGAAACCTGTGAGCCTGTGAAATGTAATTTTTCATATTCTATTTCCAGTCGTCATCCCCCCCCCCCACCGCATGACAAATAAACAAAATGAACCGACCACTTCTGGACCTAACTATACTTGCACTGTTGTGCTGTCTTGTCATCTTTGTTCCCCGACATGCTTTTTCTTTCTTGACAGCGAAGCTCTCTCCGTCTCTGGGTTGTTATTTTGGTTTGCTTTCTCCCCTAAGGCCAAGCTTATCAGTCAGACCCTGAAGTATTGACGCCAAAAAAAAAAAGAATCCCAGTCTGGTTTCTATGCGCTTCTCAGCAGGTGGCTGCACAGAAACACACACACACTCACACACACACACACACACACACACACACACATGTACACACATTTCAATGGTGATGTCCTGAGGGACAACAGCGAAGGAAGAAAAAAAAAAAACAGAAAAATAACACCACTTCTGCCTTGGCTCGTATGGAATTAAAGAGCTTTCTGTCTTCTGTTTCAGATTCTTATTTAACCTCCAGCAATCCTTCCAACAAGACAGATTTTGTAGCCTGTGGTTCATCACAACACACACACACACACACACACACACACACACAGATACCTAATAGATGAAGCCTTGGCTACCAAACACTGCAGATGTCACCGCTGGGCTGATGAACGTTCGGTCTGCCAGCTTACAGCTCTGATATAATTACTCTCACTGTCGACATACGGCCAAATATGTCTTTAATTCTGAACCCACAACCGCTTCAAAGTAGCAAAACAGATGTAAGCAAAGTAGCTGTTAATGTTGAACTCGCATCTGAAAACATCAGCGCCGCCTGAACCGGGACACAAGCGACAGAACGTTTGGAAGTGAAAGACAAGTTGGTTTTTCTCCCCTTCTGAAGATATTTCCTACATCAAGAGGCTTCGTCATTTCTTCTCGCTGGTATCAGTCCCGATTATTAGTATTTGTGAAGAGAATTGAATAGAAATAAACCAAAGGCTGCTACCGCCGTACTTGTGTGATGTACACGTGTGCGTCTGAAGAAGAGCAGCAGATGGTCGTTTTATGTCCCGATAGCATCTTTCCTCAGAGTGTTCAGACCTCAAAAAGACAAAATCCAAAGGACCCGTGGCAGTTATTCAGGCAGAGATGTAAGAAATACAAGCTAAGTACCTGTGGCATTTATTCAAATGAAGGACAGATGGTGCAGAGCAGATAGAGCAGCGGCTGAGGGAGGAGATAAGGAAACTCTGTTTGGTGTCCTGATCTGAACTCCTCTGTGTGTTGCTGGACAGTTCAGAGGACTTGAACCTCTGGCAGTGTTCAGCACATATTCCCTGTGACTGATCTCAGAGACCGGTGTGTGTGTGTGAGTGTGTGTGTGTGTGCGTGTCCTACACAGGACAACAAGTCAACTTTGAGTTGTTGCTCTGTAAGAAGTTACGTAAGTTCTTTTAACTGAAACCGATCTTTTAAGTCGCTCACGGCCAAACCAAGTAGTTTTGTTCCCTTAACTTAACTTTAAATGATTTACATTCCACCAAAAGGTATCGTCTTAGTCATTTCCAGGATGTCTGTAAAGATGTTTTCTTTACATTAAAGGCATTGCCATTTATAGCCTTAATAAAACAGCTTAAAAACATTTGAGATTCAAGAAGTGAATTGCCGCCCTTTGAAGGAAGCGAGACATTTTTATCGTTAAAGGTTTTTTATTCAAAATTGATGAAGCATTATATTGTCTGGTTGTGTATGTCTGCTCATCTCTTTCACTCTTGAAAGCAGTAAAAAAAAACACGTAGCTGGTATTCTGGTATTGTTTTTTAAAAACACAATCTCTCCTCTGCCTCCTGTCTAGATCCCGCTGCAGATCGAGAGGAAGCCAGTGAAATGTTGGGCAGAACCAAACAACTTATATACGTTTCCCATCATTAAACTCTGGGCGAGAGTCGTCCTTCCATTTCCCTCTACGTCCACATTCAAATCCAGATACGCTCCACAACGGAGCTTTCCACAAAACTGGCATGCCGGCAACGCACAAAGCGGGGGAGGAGACGACGAGGACAGATGAGGGATGGGGGGAGGATTCAAGGACGGCTGGGAAAATGAAAGATGGAAGGACGGATTGAGATGGAGATGGAGATGGAGAGATGGAGATGGAGCGCAGACAGGAGGTGAGGAGGCGGAAAGCAGTTTGAGAACTTTCTGCACAGCGGAGACTTTCAGAGGAGCAACTGGGCATGTGTGTTCACGTTGTGTCTATCCATGTGGAAACCCGTGCGAATGTGTGTGTAGGTGTGTGCGTGGGCGTGCGGGTGGATGCAGTTTGTGTGATGAGGCTTCTGGTTCACAGGAATTTGGAAAGAAAAGCACCAGAAGCACAAACTAGAAAACTGCATTTTAGAAGATTTTTCACAAGCCTCCCCCAGCCCGGATTCTGCTTCGCATGACCTTCATTGGAGAAAGAAGCGAAGTCTTCCAGTAACATGATGTCATCTCTGAATAAAACATGTCGGAGCAGAGCAAGAGTTCTCTGTTGGAGGAATGATCTCATCGCTTTACAGGAAAAAACTCTTCTACTCCTGGGCACACAGAGATTCAACGTTAGTGTCATCACACCATATCACATCAGATTTAAATATATACTGTGACTTCATTCAAAAGGACGTGCACACACACACACACACACACACACACACACACACACACACACACACACGCATGACTCATAACACATCAAATTTTAAAGATACACTACCTGATTGAGTCAGATTGTTTTAAAGGTCTCAACAGTTGCACCACGTGATTTATTTTCCACTGGTGAAGTTTCAAAACTGGCCACTAGCTGTTCCCCCCTGTCCTTATGCTAAGCTACGCTAACAAACGCATGTTTCTGTTGCATTTCTCTGTTGCCCCGTGCAGTCCTACAGCTGCATAAACTTTCTGAGAGGCAAATACACGTGGAGGATATTATTCAGGGCTCGTGTCGACACGCAATCTATTTTGTTCCACGTGTGAACTGAAACGTAAGGACCGCATGAAGCGTTTCTTTTCACGCGGTTCTGGCTGTGAGATCTTCAAAAGTCGTCGGTTTGTTTATTTGCCGGTGCCGGACATACGCATGCACACTCTCACAGAAATGCAAAGGTGGCGATGGAAGCGTGTCGTGCACCCCGGCTCACTCATTTGGCCTTGGCACAAGATATCGCGCCGCAAAAATGATTACCACGAGTGATGTGAAATCACACCCGAGGCCGAGCGCCGCGGGTGCCCGAGGACCGGAATGCTAACGGCGCCTCGTCAAAATAAACATTTTTTTTTTAAAAGATGAGGAAAAGACGATAACGTAAAGAAGAAAAGCCGATCAAAGCCGGCAAACTGACGTCTGAACTCGCTCAATCAATTTCCCCGCTGATTGTTTTAGCCGAGCAATCAAGCTAATGAGAGCCACGACGAGGAATTGAACACGCGGTGATTACAGGAGTACATCTCGACCTCCCGCTTACGCACAGGAAGTGACACGCGAGAGAGCAGGCGCTAGTTAATTACTATTGACCCTCCACCGCCGTCCCACCAGGCGTCAGCCTCAGTCCCTCCCGATGCTAAAATAATTAATGCCGTCATCCCCCGGGTCCCTGTAGCCATGGCGATGAGAAGATTCCCCCCCCCCCCCATCCTCCACCTCCCCCACACCTCCTCCGGGAACCCCCCTGGTTGTCAAGCAACAGTCAGCCAATGAGGAGTGCATCTGTGTGTGTGTGTGTGTGTGCGTGTGTGTGTGTGTGTGTGATTGTTCTGAATGATTTAAGGTATTGCTTCAAGCTGCAGGTGAAAGGGTTCAGTTAAGTTCCAGCTCCGTCTATAAAATGGCCCGTCCTGGGATGCTTACTAAGGAAGAATCAGCTTGAAAAATAAGGGTTCATTTGATGTAAAGCAGGAACACTGAAACCATCTATGGCTTTAGTTTCCAACATTCATTGGTTTTCTTCTTTCCGTCAAAAGTACACACACATCATCATGCTGGAATATTCAAATCCCTTTTGCATTTTCTGCGAAAGTGATTATCATCACTAATACGGAAACTTGCTAAATGAGAAACATAATTGAGATCGGTTTTGCCACACAGATATTGTGAGGCGATCAGTATGGGAATCATTATTGACATCCAGGAGACAATATGTTCCATTCAAAAAAGATTCTGTTGCACAATATCGACTCACATTTGAGGAGGTAGCGATAGTCTTCAACAGATGTTAATGCAGCTGCTCCACTGGAAGCTGGGCAACGTGATCGGTTACAGGACCGTCATCTCGATTCTGAAGGATGAACAAGTGAAGAGTCTAAACCAGAGGGCAACGATAGTAGAGAAAAAGCCCAGTGTTTTCAATGAAGATATATTTGTCATCTTTTCATTTAATTTATTATTTTTATCCAAAAAACTGATCGTGCCTTGTCCTTCAAGAATTCAATTTACATCCATAAAATGTGTGTGTGCGCCGTGAACACTTTAAGTGCCACTCAGCACAATTAGGTCTACAGCTCCTGTGTGCGTCTTCCCATTGGCTGCGGCCTTGTGAAGGTCCTGGAGCAGCTCTTGAGTCGCTGTTGAATCAGTTAGCAGCTGAAATAAAAAACAACAGTAAAGAGATGTCAAACGGGATCATATATGACGCAACACTTTCATTTGTCCCCTGTGGCTGATCAATAGTTATTAGGAAATCCCCTGAAAAGAGCTTTCAATAACTCGCACCAGCAAATCTGGGAAATGTAGCTGGAAGTGGCTATGCTAGGCTACAAGTGATATACAGTCTGCTGCGATGCACCCACGTGTTCCTGGAGAATATGTTATTTCCAAACCGTGGGTCTACAGCCTCAGGCTCTCCACAAGATTTTGAGCCTCGCTGCAGGGATTTGCTCCCATTCGGCCACACGAGTATTAGTGAGGACCGACACTGATGTTGGGTGATGAGGCCTGGCTAACAGTGAGCAGCGCCAGAAGGGGCGGAGGGTAAGGAGTCCGGTAAGGCCAATCTAGTTTTTCCTCAACAAAGAAACATTTCTTTATGGACTTTGTGCGTGAGGGGCAGTGTCATTTTTAAAGCAAAAATTGGGAAAAATTAGAAACACACTACTGTTAGCGTTAAGATGTAGCTTCATTGGGTCTAAGGGGCAAGGTGCATGTAACAGAATTCGGTTCCCATACAACAAAACTGCTTGTCAATTAACTCTCTAGCGACGTGTAATTACTCCCATGTTACATTTATTTTTGATGGATCACACTTACGTTTTGAACGTAGAGCAAGTCGGGGTCGGTTAAACAAACACAGGACTTTCACCCAGGGGAAATTTAAGTTGAACGTTTTAGTTTGGATTTAGTTTGTAAGTGCAGGCTGCTTACTTGACACAGCCATGGTCTAAGTTTCAGGGCGTCAAAAACAACGTCCAACACAACGTCCAATACAAACACACAAGGGCGTAGATATTACGCTCTGAGAAACGGACGTGGTACCAATAGCTAGAAGTCCACTACGGGCAAGTGGCAGCGGCAGTGGACAGGTTAACAAACACAGGACTTTCACTCAGAGGTCCAGCTCACGTCTCCCGTGAGAATCCAAAAGTTGAGTGCAAGCCAAACCATGGTGGGGTTTTTTTCTAGTCGTCGTAAGACAGAAATGTATACCGACAGTTTCCTGGCAGAGCGTCTTTATCCTCATGAGCCATATTAGCAGCACTTGTTCATCTTGCACCATTTCAGTTCACACTGAATCTTGTTTCTTTTCTCCACAGTAATCTCTTCACTCTGCACATCGGTCCGTTGTCCTCTCCTTCCTCCGCTGTCACTTCTGTCATACTGCACTGGCTTTTACGGAGTGAATCGCTATGAATATGGCGGCAAAGAATTTGGGACTTGAAATGCACTTGAAAAGGATTATGGAACACTTGACATTTGTGTGTATGTGTGTGTGTGTGTGTGTGTGTGTGTGTCCCAGGGGGATCAGAAGGTGTCCTGGTGGTCCTCTGTTTCCTGTTGGACCCTCTAATCCTTTTAAATCAGCTTTGTTAATCCCACTTTCTTCTCACAGCTGCTTGGGCTTCATGCAGGCACATACAAGTGTTCTTCCCACTGTGCATATGGGCTGCATTTTCTGCCCGCTTCAAAGGAACACATTTCTTTCAGAATACGCTTGTTTGCTGGTTTGCAGAGACGCAAGATTAGAAGATCGATATCAGTTTCCTCTGCGTGCATCCAGTGCAGAGATTGAGAAACACTGAATGCATTAACATTGGGCGAGAAGCGGCGAACACCCCGGACAGGCCGGGAGCAGATCGTGATCTTGTGATCTTGCCTTGATTTTTGGGTAAAAATGAAGAATGGAAAAAGCTTGTGCATTGTGTCTGATTTACCTTGAAAGTGTCTTTAAAAATGCAAGAGGTTTGTTGAATGAATGGAACAGAAATGCAGAGAAAAGGAAGGATGAGTGGATGTGAGATACAAAAGCGGCACCGCAGCCGCTCCCCAGCGCTACCACTGGGATTTCTTCTTTCGTTTGCAACTTTGCCCTTTTTCTCCTTCACCTAATCTCTCTGAAATATTCCCTCCCAACTCTCACACCACCACCACCACCACCCCCTCTCCCCTTCTTCCCAAAGATCTGTTTATGGAGGCAGAGTCTTTGAACCCCAACAGTCTTTATAGTTCAGAGGCTGTGAGATGGCAGCTGCTAATGTCAATGCTAATGACGCTTCCCCAACCTGGCGAAGCATCGTCCAAGGTGCCAACAGTCCTGAATCCTCATTTCGGAAGTCAAAGTCAGATGAGGTGAAGGTTTTTCTGCGGTGTGGGGGAGGGTTTGAGGTTGGTACCACAAGAGTTTGTGTTTTTTTTTTCTCCTCAAAATGAGGAGCCCCATAAATGTATTCATGGAAAACAAAGATGAATGAGGCAAACAGCCCAGAGTTGCTCAGCTTTCGGGTTGTTGCAGAAGTGACTAGAGAGGCTGCATTCTCCTGCTAGCATGTCGACACCAAATTAGCATCTGGAAGCCCCAGGGACAGAATCACTGGGACGCCCCTGTTTCCCCGTCGCTGAAGAAAACCTGAGCAGCGACACAATGCTGCAGGGAGAAAAGAGAGAGAAAGAGAAAGAGCGTAGAGCGACATCATAATGAGGACTGCTCTTACACAGAGTGTCTGCAGCTGTGCCCTCTTTCAGGCTCCTCCGGCCTCCTCAGAAGGACGCAGCCTGTCCTGAAGAGGGCTGAAGGTCAGAGGGCTAAACCTGCCCGTCCTCCCAAATTAAACTGTCTGTAGAGGATCCAACGACATTGTCAGTTCGTGCCAGGGGCCCTTCAGACTTTGCCAGCGATGCCAGCAGTGCTCACCACAGGGTTTGACGCAGAGCAGACGTAGGAGTAAAGAAGTTTTAAGTCACTGATGTGCTCCAGGGAGCAAGAAAGCACCATTGTTTAGTATTCGCCTGACCAAAAGGCTGGTCGCCCTCTCCGACTGCTGACATTCAGCCATTGTATATATAGTCCACCATCGACACGGGTTGTGGACAGGGTCTCACTCCCAACTCGTCAAATACTTATGATTGGTCAGTGCCCCTTGCTGTCGGATACCGATGTAGCAAACCCAGCCACGTCATTATTTGACGCCCAGAGCGATACACAGAGTTTAAAGTCCACAGACGGCGAGTGGGTGGGGAGGTGGATGGGTGAAACATGCACAGGACTTTCATCCAGGAGATCTCTGTTCAACTTCCCTCATTAGTCAGTCGAGTTAATGTCAACCACGCTCTTTTCCTGCCATTTTGAAAAGACGCTATGCGTGTAGCGAGTGGAAACTGACATGCTGTCCTTGTCACTTAAAATACGAAAAAGCATCATAGTTTGAAGATTGACTAACCAAGCGTTGGTATTTGACGAGTTGGGAGTGAAACATGTCGGCAAGGTATATATCATGAACTCTGAAACTCAGACAATGAGCTTTTTGTTCATCATGGGTCACGTTCAGACTGCATTGTGTTGATTGTGCCTTGAATAGGATACGGAAAAAAAAAACAAATCAAGCGAGGCGTCTCCTTGCATCGGCCTCCATTGACTGAGCTCTGCATTGGTTTCAGTTAATTTACTGACACATGCAGACAGAAAGTAAACCAACATGCTTTAGGGTCACAGTCTCAACAAAAGCTAGCTACACTGGATGTGCTTTAAAAAGCAAAACAAGTACAGATGACTTAAATCAACCAAAGTTTATGTCTCAAATCTACCACTCTGACGTGAACCTATTTAGCAGAAAGTACAGCTAATATGTTATTTTTTTTTAGGGAGAGTGAGATTTTTAACTACCATGTGCACAATTTCCGCTCATATTTATCTTCAGTCAATTTATGCCACGATATAACCTAGTTTGCTATTCCCCCGTTAGCTCTGCTGTTCTTCGCAATTAGCGTCCCACACTAACTGGCTCTTAGTTAGCAATTAGTCTCCTCTCCCACAATAAAACATTTCAGTAATAACTGCAGGTCTCTTTCCTCCCTCCCATCTGAAAAGTACATAAACACATCAAAGCAATTCAATTAGATGCCCACTAAACAGAGATTATAATAATAAGCGAACGAGGACGCAATGAGCAGCGGAGCCCAGATGAGTTCATTAGGAACGATCTGGATTTGCAAAACGATCGGCCAGGAGAGGGCGCTGCACTGAGTATACTGGTAAGCTTCAAATCAATGACACAGAAGTTAAACAGGGATTTTTTAAAAAAGTTTTACAGTTAAGTATTTAAAACAGTAGACACACATTGTAAACGTATTATTTGAGGAGAAAAAAGACATTAAAATTGGACATAAAATGGAAAAACTCACATCTCCACTGATGGCTTAAGTACCTTTGCAAAGGTGCAGCATATTTTTCTAGCAGAGACTGGATTTTCTTTTCGGAGGGGGTCTTAAAAAGACAGGTGCTAAAGCGGAGCGCTTCAGACAAAGGGTGAATCCAGGTTCTGGTAGCATTTATGTTGCTTCTCAACGGCTCTCAACATGGCCGTTCGCTCGCAGCTACCATTGACAACAGCGCTAACGGTGCAGACGACAGCAATTGGCGAGAGCAGAGCTGTCGTTCTCTGCTCAGGTGGACATTACTTCCCTACATGGCTACATGGCATTTGCTGCTTTATTTATGCTACAAATATTTTGAATCTGAATTAAAGCATTAGCAGGAATTTGCATTGCGTCATTGTCCTGAAACTCCTGAAAACATTGCTCCATATTGCTACCATACAAGACATTACCATAGCATGTCTTCAACAACTGAACATAGCAGACAAATGATCATTCCCAAAGGGTCGGATCACAATTCAGACTCCTCTTCTGGTAGGACTTTTTCTTTTGTCGTGTGACTTACAGAAAGAAATACAGAAAAAGGTCAGACTGAAACAGTAATTTCACACAGCATTTTCACATTCAAATGAGAGTCATAGAAGAGACACCTGCACATACAGCCCACAGGCCATGTATTTGTCTGACAGCACCGGCTCCATGTGCACACCTGCTCATTAACAGATCTCACCCAGCCAGAGAGACACGAAATTAACATGGAAAAGAAAAGTTATGGGTTATAACAGGGTTTTTGAACGCTGGTTAACTAAGAGGAAAATGTCAACAGATTCGCAGCCTACGGGCACACAAAAAAGAGAGCCACCATCTTTTTTATCCCCCAGTGCAACGCTCAAGCGCAGAAGCAGTTGGCAGTCGCGCAGCAATTAGAGCTCGGATAAATCAATACCTCCCAGGATGTGACACAGAGAAAAGGCTTTCCTTTGCACAAGCAATGAAGTATTAAGCTCGCTTGAATATATATTTATGATGTGATGGGAGACGGAGAAGAGATGGGAACTCTGGTGCTTTGTAGGCAGTCCAGAGCCAATTATCAGTGTCAGTGCGCACAGCGGTTGCAGAGTATAGTAGATCTGTTTGTTTGATGCAACTGACGGTTCACGTCCCGCGCCAGAGGAATCATTTTGGACTTTTTTTCTTCTTTTTTTTTCAAATAGTTGCTATTTGCAGATATGATAGGAATCAATATAAAAAATACCTTTGTTTTAAAAATATTTTTAAGGGGTTCTGCAAAAATTGTTTAGTATCAACGTGCTGTTTTGGTGGGTGGATGGTGAGATATTTATATAATTATTACTATTGAGTGAAGTTAAGGGCATACTATAACTCTGAATTGGATAAATAATGCTAAAAATGATGAATGATGAAAGCCAGAAATCCTTCAAAGTGTTCACAACGGCTTCCTCAGTTGTCTTTAGATTTTGCCCATTCTGTCCCTCCTTCCTCCCCCAAATCCATGCATGTCGATGCTGCAATTCTCCACCTGTCCACCAGATGCCTCATCCTGCCCACCTGTGTCACTGCACGAGCTCCTTCACCTCAGTCAGTTGCCAGATTGTTTCTCTGGGCCTTTTCCAGCCATCTGTACCTGAATTTATACCATGCAGCGTACCTGCATCTGTTCCTGACCCCTCACCTGTAGCAGCCAAACCTTCCTGTAAGTATCCAACTTTACTTCTTCACTGAACCGTTTGGCTTCATTCCATGTTGCCTCGCACAAATCCTCGCACAAATCATGTTGGCAGACTTCCAAAGCGATGAATCACTCTTTCAATGATTAACCTAATTGTTTTCACAGTGTTACTGTTAGTTAAACTAACAGTGTCTTTGTCCGCTACTTTCACTTTCTGTTCCCCTCAGGTAAACAAGGTAATGGTGAACACTCCCGAGCCACGACTCAGAGGCAAACTGTGAGAACGTTTCCGTCCCGCTTTCACTTAAACGTGCATAAATGTGACATCCTTGGGTGAAGATGGCGTCTTTCATCTCATTCTCCGCTTCAGTTTGTCAATTAACGTGATGCAAAAGCTGAGACTTTTAAATGAGGTGTTTTTCAACGGAAGTCAGTGTGCAGGTGTTTTGATCTTTTCTCTCCGAGGACTTTTCGGAAGCACACATGAAGTCTGTGCTCACTGTAGATGATGGTAGGCACACGTATATATATATTTATATTTATGTATCTAGCTGATAAAGTAGATCAAACATGTATTTTAATACACTGGGCGGCTGTGTCTCAGAGGTAGAGCGGGTCCTCCGTAAGTCTGAAGATCCCTACTGGTCGCTCTGTCAGCCTTGTTTCGCACCGTTAGCCGCCTCCATCTTGAGAGCCATGTGGAGTCAATAGATGTCCTCCGAATTCTGTATCGAGAACCTTTTAAACCGGCAGCTGCTGGGATCTCTAAGCTGCCGTCCTTCAAGGCCAATAACTTACCAACACAACCGATCCACACGCACCCATGCGCATGGCCTCCTGCATTAGACACAAATAGGCTAAGATAAGAACAAAAAGGTTGTCCAAGTCAAATGGAAGACATTGTTTATCTGTTTGCTGCTGTGAGTTACTGGCCAAGGACTTGTTGTTTTACACGACGATAAAACATATTGATCTACCACAGTGAACATTCAATGTAAAACACCTTAGCTTGGACTCCAAGAACCAGTTCAGGCATTGCATCTATTGTTCAACATGCACATACAATAGTACATGAACATAATCTAACTTATTAACATGCATAATCAAGCCATACCATTGCATAAGGTGTAAAATCAACTGTGCTATCAACTCTGAATCTCATCAATGGGTCTCTGGACAGCTGCTCTCACTGGGCATGCTCAGACATGTCGCCCAGACGTCGCCCACTGCAGCAGTGTTAGTCTTTCATGTGTTGCTCAATGATGTTTCGACAACAAAGAAGTCTACAGTGTGGGGGAACTGAGCTGTATCAGTCACGATCGCATCATGAATCACAATTCATGCGTTGCTTTGATTCTTTTCATGGGATTTGTTGACGACTTGAGCCTCTCGGCTTTTTGACTTGAGCACCCCCCCGCACTGACTATGAAACAATACGCACAGGTCAATACGGGCAATAGAGAGAAACAATTTCTCTTCTTCTTCCTCTCTCTGCTTAAAAACAAAATGTTGATGCTGTAACTTGAACGTGCTTTTCTTCTGCAGTGGCGTACTGCGGTTTGTGTGAACGCTGCCTCAGAGTGTGCAAACAGCAAAGGTCTGAAAATAATGATCACCCTCTCAATACAGGCCACATTAGCATCACATTAACCTTTGGTGGGAAGTGTGTGTCTGTGTATATGTGTGTGTGTGTGTGTGTGTGTGTGTGTGTGTGTGTGTGTGTGTGTGTGTGTGTGTGTGTGTGTCAGGGTTAGAGGAGAAAGGGGTCAAATGTGTTTCCTCCTTCCTTATTTGCTCTCTCTCCCTCTTTGAAGTTGATATCATATCCTCTTCATCTTCATCTGTCATTTATATGTCTAATAGTACAAACAAAAATAAAACAATGTGACACTTTTCTTTTTCTAGATTTCTTCTCTTTTCTTTCTTGTGTTATATGTTTGTTCCTTTTTCCCCAAAAAAGACTTTCATATAATTCTGATATATTATTTGGTATCACTCACGGGGAAGTGTGCGAATATTATGAATCAAAAACACAAGATTGTTTAAGTGTTATCACACTTGTACATAGAGAGGAAGAGGAGGCTGAGGTAAAGATTAGCTCATGTCTTGTGCATTACTGTGTAGATATTGCAACAAACCAAAACCTCATTGGAGTGGACTGAACCACTAGTGTGGAGTTCACAGTAAAAGTACACGCGGTATTACGGTATATCAAGATATTTAAAAATCTCTAAATGTGTCTAATACATCAAAATTCCGCTTTATCCTCCGTTCCGCAGATCCCTTCTCCTTGAAGTACAAGTTTCTTCCTGCAATCCGAACGTTATGTTTCCACATTGCAGAGGGTGTTTTTGAAATGTTTCTGCAGGATTTAAAGGTTTCCCTGAGCAGGGTGTCTCTCATTGGTGGAGGGCAGCAGCTACAGACACTCTGGTTTCATGACAGCTGCAATGTATTCCAAAAGCATTTTCAGTGTATAACATAACATCCATAGAAACACAACATTCATTTGTAGCTAACACACACACACACACACACACAGTCAGCAGGGGATGTCCGTGTGCCTCTCGCAGTGCGATGGACTGCGCTTGTGTGTGTCTGACAGCTTCCCCGCTGTCAGTAAATACAGGATTTATGATACAGTACAGTAACTGTCCTGAGGCACTGCAGCATAATGTATATATTTATATACTCTCCTCACACTCTGGCTGCCTACATTATGGACCGACTGGATTACAGGCCGCTTCGGATGATTGGAAAGCAGAGAGAGCCAGAGTCTTGACAGTTGAGGAAGCATTTAAGAGGAGCGGGTCGGCACTATTTGGAAAGACGGATCAGATTGGTCCGGTCGTTGAGCACCGACAGGTTCCAGGATGCGTGAGAGACACACTTCCCTCTCATCCCACCAATCCATCTGGCTGCAACTGGAGCAAACGGCAACATTGTTGCGTTGCCCTTTGGCTTAAACTAACTCGACCAGCTTCTGTGGACCCATGTGATTATCTGAGCGTGATTATGTCAACCTTTTCAAAGGTTTTATGGTTTGGTCTCTGAAATATACAGCACACCATTTTTTTTTTTACAGTGTACACTCAGGCAGTCTTGCCAAAGCTTTTCAGCAATCCTCCTCAGGTCAGTTCATGTGAGTACTCCATCGTTTTACTTGATGTTTCTTAGTCGGCAGGGGGGAAAAATGGTCACATTACCGATACGACCGATTGAATGCCGACATTTTTAAGTCAGAATGACTATTAAGTGACACATATGATCAGGAAAAACTCCCCCAAATAAAGATAGTAAAAGCCCTTTCACAGGGAAAAAGGGAGCAACAGAGGAGGATCCCTCTCTCCAGATAGACAGAAGCAATAGATGTCATGTGACCATAATGAGCATCGTAACAGACATAATAAGTAGTAGGCATGATCCAGATAGCCACAGTCCATCGTAGGATGCAGGTCCAGCTCCAGACAGCCACGGTCCATGGAAACTTGAGGCGAGGAAGCACAGAGGCTCCCGGAAAGGAGTAGAGTTAGTAATGTGCATTGAAAGACAATAATTTATCCGGAAGGAGAGTAAAAAAGAGGAGAAGGGACATGAGAAGAAAAAGAGAAAGAAGAAGAGGAGAGGAGGAGCTCAGTGTATCCGAAGACGCTCCCAACATTCTAGGCTTGTAGCAGCATTTGCATTTGAAAGTCCACCAAAGGTCGTGGTCAGCTATTTACGCTTAAGTTACATTGTTATTATCTTTAAGAATAACCACGATCTATCTTCAAACTTGCCGAAACCTCAACCGATCGTTTCACAACGCTATAACCGTGTGTCATTTTCTCTTTCTGCAAGCGTGACACGAGGCTGAAATAAAAAGATAATTTAAATGGGTTGCATTGTTTTCCTGCCGGTGACTGCGTTGCCCTCTGATATCTTCTGTAATGTCAAATCATTCTTCCTACCAAGGAGACGCATTCTGCTCTGGAACGTAATGGGGTGCCAGCGCTCTAAAGGGGATTTCGTGGTTTCCATAAAAGGATAGAGGGAGGATTATGAGGGGAAAAGAAGGGATGCATTAAAGATGCAGTCTCTCCGTAATTTGTAAGCTTACGGATTTAAGATAACGCTCATTTGTTCCTCTGTGGCTGAACGAACCTGTGACTCGGATCCATCCCAAGATAATTATGTCGAAATCCTGGTGAAAAAATGTCTCGGGAGCCGCACAATAAAAAACAGCAGTGCATTTTAAGGTGCGGACTCTGTCCACAGCAAGTGTACAGGGGGTTTGGCTCTGCTTCATTATCTTAAATATACCACTTGTCTTGGTATCATGACACAGTTCATGTTTGTTTAGCGCACTTGATTAGTCACCTGCAGACAGACGAGAGCAAACGGCAGCGCTCAACCACAGAGCTCCATACTGCCCTGACGTGATTTTTAAGCTCCATCCAAGTAGAATTTAAAGTGTGTGTTCGTGTTTGCCTGAGTGTGTATCTGTGTGTGTGTGTGTGTGTGTGTGTGTGTGTGTGTGTGTGTCTGTCTATCTTCCCTCCTCTCTCCTCCCTCCCAGTTTTAAGCCCAGTACTGAGCCACTAATGGAGGACAAGCCTGTTAGAGCAACACGCCACGCTTTACTAGCAGCACACCAGGGACTCACACAGACACACACAGACACACACACACACACGCACACACACACAGGCCGACAAAACTCACACTTGTATTCATCCAAAAAAGATAACACACAGAAATGTACAAAATTTGAGCACATGCACACAGATCGGCAAGCATTCAGCTCCATTGTAGGCAACTCACACACACACACGCACACACACGCACACATACAGACACACCGAGCACTAAACACTCGCTCACACACATCCCAGTAGAGTACAACACCATAGCAACAGCCTGCAAACAGCTAATCTATTCCGTGATGCAGCAGTCGTCTCTCAGCGTGAGCAGAGGCTCCAATTATACCTTCATTTGTTTGTCAGTTGTTTTGAAGTCAACATGAACACCGAGCCAAGCGGCGGCTTTGCGGCTTTTTTAGGAGAGCGTCAGACCTCGCCGCCACTCCTCACACGACACACACGACGTGGCTTCATTCTTCGGAGCGCACAAAAGGCCGGAGAGGATGGTATTGTTGGGTCAGTGATGTGCCCGGAATACTAAAGGCTGCTATCGCTGCGCGATAACAGTAATCTTGCAGCAGGTTCATTACATGTGCAGCGCGCTGGTTCTGATGAAAGCCCGCTCACAATCGCTGCCCGACTGAACCGTATCAGCTCTGAGGCTGCGCGCGTGGGTCTCTCTCAAGTATTTAACATGTATGTGTGTGTGTGTGTGTGTGTTCCACATGCGTACAACAAGATGTGATTCATCAAGCCCGTCTTTAAAGTAGCTGGTGATATAAATTGTTGTGGAAATGATGTAAAAAATGTCATGTATGTTCATTGACGACAGCGTTTCACCGCCTGTTTCTCCTTTGGACAGTGCGTTGTCCATTGCAGTGCATTTCCTCCCAAACTTAATGATCTGACACACGCACAATACAGATTAAAACCTCCGGGTCTGAAAAGTGAAGCCGAAGCTGAAGTGTCTTCAACTTGCATTCTTTCTAATGCCCATCAGAGAAAATGACTCTACTTCTCTCTTGATTTATTCCCTCAGTAAACATTGTAAACATGAGTTTATGGTCTCAATCTCTAGTTTCAAGTCTTCTTGAATACCGCATGATGTTCATTTTGTAAATTATGCTCCATTTAGACCCCCACGCGCCTGAAGAAATGGTCCATTTAGAGTCAAATAGACCATAAAGCAGGCTATGCTTCAGGGCGGCGTTGCCTTGTAACAGGTCGTCGCCACAATCAGAGCCGTATTCGGCGCCTCTGCATCATCCTCGGTGAACTTCAGCGAGCTCGTCGCTGATCCACTCGCTTGGCCACGAGCTCTCCTGGTCTCCTGTCCACCTTTGAGACGCTTCCTTTTGATGAAAACTAAATTGTCGCTGGACATACAAAACAGCGATTGTGTACTTATTACAATGTGAGTGTAAGTCGTACGCTTCCACCGCCACGAAGGGCCAATTGCAACACGTAGTGGGAGTTTACAAGGTTGATAAGAACATACAGGGTCCACCCAGCTTTACTGAACTCATAGTGTTGACAAAAAAAAACAAAAAACTGCAAGTAAAATATCTTAATTCTTTTAAACTAATGTAACTATGCTAGCTCATTAGCATATATGTAAGGGATCATATAAACAATTAAGGCTTCACATAAACAATTAGACATTGAACTATATAGTCTAAGCTGGCATCTTAAACTTGATATTTTTCCACTTTTTTCCCACTTTTCTACAGATATCACGACTATTTTGTTCATGATGATTGTGTGTTGAAGATGTGATACCTCGCCACCCCTCGCTGAGTGTGTGTGTGTGTGTGTGTGTGTGTGTGTGTGTGTGTGTATACTGTGTGGTTATAATATGATTTTTTTTAAATAAGCAGAACGATATTTCCATAATTTGGTGAAAGAGCGCTAGGACAGAGTGGAGGGAACAGGACGTGAGGAAGGAGGAAGGAGGGCTTGGGAGACGCAGCAGTGTGTTAACGGGAGCCGAGCGTGGCAAATTGGACTGAATTTTCCGCCTGTGCGATTTCAATACACAAACGCAGGCGTACATAACCACGCCTAATAAGTGCCGTGCTAATGCATTGTATAATCTCCTCTAAATGAATATGTTCGACACAATTGCCTGGTAATTAATTCCTGTCACGGCGTATCCAAACCAGAAGATTTACTCGCTTGTGTCAATCCCAAAACCTGGAGCCCGAAGCAGACTATTGGCCAGCGCTGCAGTGTCAGGAGGATGAGGAGGAGGATGATGATGGTGTGCGGCGGTATATGTCTGCTCTGTATAAACATCCATTTCCTGGACCCTTATTTTTTGAAAGGGCCGGTCATTAAAGGAAGGTCATGGTGATGACGGGGCGAAGGGAGAGGCAGCAGCTTTTTGTTTTACGGCTTCAGAGAGAACACGGCGTCTCCACGGGCTCTTCAACCCTCCAGCAGGACGCTGCGCGGCTCTTCCTCTCCAAACTTCATTGTTTCTCAAGATTCCTTTCAGGGGAATTTGCAGCGACAGCCTTGACATCCGCACAAAGACGGCGATGAAGACCAACGCTCTTATGTTTCTGCTATGACTCGCTCCCCCCAGCAGTGAGCGTTAGCTAGTGAATAATAATGATGGAGCTGATAAACCCTGATATGTACAGTTGTTCAACTATTGTGTGTATATTTCATAAAAACTGTTGTTTATTCTTGATATGTCCTGCTCGTACAGTGGGCACATGACAGTTGTTGTCTGTGTTCTCATGTATTTAGTGACTTAAGTAAGTAAATCATTTATGTATTAAACATAAACTACATCCTCTGATGTTTGTGTCACGTGACAAAAGTGTGTGGAACCCGATTTTCGCGATGGAAACGCGTCGCAGTCGACAGGTGAGGGTCAGAAAGAGACATCCGCTGTGTTTCCACACACGGTTCCTCGTGACTTTTCATCCATGAAGATTGGGGAAGTTATTATTTATGAAAAAAAAGCAACGCCAGCGACAACTACGGCCGTGTCGGTTTTAAGGCGCTGTGTCCGCCTTCGTCACAACTCTGAAAACGTAGCAAGACATTTCTTGTTCTTTAACAACAACAACAACAACAGAAAACAAACGTCCCAACTTCTGAATTGTGAGGATTTGCGCTTTTCCTCTTTTTTTTATGTCACTGCAAAGTCATTTAATTGGTGTTTTGGACCGTTGGTTGGGGGGAAAAACGATTGATAATATCGAGTCATTTTTCATAATTTTCTCAGCTTTTGATAGACAAAAAGACTAATCAATTAAAAAACACAAATTGGGCTAATTGATTATGAACACAATTGCTAGTGGCAGCGCTATTTAAGAAGAACTAAGCTGTTTTAATTGCTAGAAACTGATTGCCATCGCCTCTCCACACAGTGCAGGTTTCTGCAAACACACAAAGCCAAAAGGTATTTCATTTTTCAACGAGCTCATGATTTGTGCTGGTTTGAAAAAACACACACGCACGCACACACACACACACACACACACACACACACACACACATACAGACAGGCCTGCAGGTGTGTGTTTTTCTTTATTAAAAACCAGAAAGCGCAATTAGCTGCAGAATATGCTTAACCCTTTATCGCTCCCTGAGCTCGAGGATATATTGCTTCTTCCCCTCCATTATTAAAAATATCACACACATGAGAGGAGGAGGGGAGCAGACAGGAAGCATCACAGTTTGGAGCGTGGAGGACGAGAATGTCTTCTATTTAGTGGCAGGAGGGCCGCAGTCGCATCGGTGTTGTCTGTCTTTGCACTTATAGATATGGATTTATTATACTGATGGGTAGTTTAGTCTGTACAAACACATCAAAATCTTTTTTGGCATGTTTTTTATGGATTTTCTTTTGAAGACGAAGATAAATAAATAACTGAATAAAATAACAATGATCATATATATTAAACACACGACTCCATTTTTCTTAAAAGAAACACAAAACATTGAGTATGAAGCAGAATATGACCTTCAAAAACATAGTGTGCCATTATGCACATACATACATGAATAGATACGCCACAGATACATAAGAACAACCACATGCTTCATGAAAGATAGAAATGTTGTGAGCGCAGGATTGTGAATAAATCAACAATAACTAACATTTAATGAAGTTTCTCTTTTGTAAAAAAACACACGTGTCAAAGTTGTTTTCCTGCTGCTTCATTGCAGTCAGTAAATCCCACAGAAAAGACGATGTTTTCGTAACCTGCACACTGACCTCTGTCATGCTTTAACCGGCACGAGGAGGCGAGAACAAACCCTCAGAACGAAGCCCGTGTTCGACACAGAGAAAAGGCACAGGCATGTGTTCATACTTCCGTTCTCTTTTTGAACGCTGAGCCGTTTTCCTTCCTTCACTTCTCTGGTCCGAGCCGTTGCTCGCGGTTCAGAGCTCGGCGGAGACGTCCCGCTCCATCCGGCCGCCACAGCTGTGATCGGGGTGTCTGTGTCGGCTCATCCGGCCTGTGTGTCGTATCGCTGTGTCGTCCACCTCGACTCGGTGCACTCGGCTCTGCGGGGAGGAGGACTGTGTGTGTGTGTGTGTGTGTGTGTGTGTGTGTGTGTGTGTGTGTGTGTGTGTGTGTGATGTGCTTCTCTGGAGGCAGGAGGCGGCTCAGGCCTCAGGCCCGCCTCGGGGTCCCTCTCTCTGCTCAGTTGCTCCAGTTTTTTTTCCTGCCTTAAAAACTTTTTCATGCGAGCTCGAATTATGACCGGAGTTTTTTTTTTAAAATTATTATTAAGTATATTTGTATGCACTTAGCCCGCCGGACCAACGCCGGGTTGTAGTCTGACCCGTTTGTGTTCAATCATTCATGGACAGAAAGTTGCTAATTTTGTTATTTACATAAATATATTATTTTCCTTTGAATCCGAATTCAAGTCAGAGGCACACGTGACAGGAATTTTGCATTAAAACTTAATTTCCAGTCTGAGCAGTTGCAGCAGTCTGCACGTGAACCCTAAGCTAGCACTTTTTTTGTCTGAGTTGTTTCTTGTGAAGCCAGGAAAGTTTATTTTGAAAAGACTTTAAGTGTAACAGGCATTGACACGTGTTGCCGTTCGCCCTCAATCTCCATTTTGATTTGCAACAACAGAGAAGACAAAGAAGAAAAAGAAATCAGAGTTCAGAGTAAAAGAAGATTTTAAGAGTTGTGTCGGTGCTGGTTGTTATATTTGTTGCAGAACTAATGATGATGATACTGATTTATGAAGAGTAACAAATTCAAAACAACTTTTTCATAAGATATGAGGATACGTTGCAAAATGTCAACTGCACTTTTAGTTTCTCAACAGACATGAACATTGGTCTCCTGGATGAAAGTCCTGTGTCTGTTTGACGCGTCCAGGTCTATCTTTCATTTTAGACGACAGTTGTTCTGCTCGTAATGCCGCTAAATGACATTGCGAGGAAGTGTTTTATCCTCAGTTGTCAATTTGTGTGCTTTTTTTTTAAACAGACAAAACTAAATTAAAACGTTTGTGTGGTCGTAAACAGTTCTCACGTGTCGCGTGATAAGGTTTGACACACCAGATAAAGTAGAGCATGAAGACGTCTGCCGCCGTCCTGACAAACAGAACACTCCGAACGCCTCGGACGTCTCCAGTCAGACCCTCACATGTTGCGTCTAAACTCTCGCTTTCCTCCAACTGTTGCTTTTCTCAAGAAAGAAATAATTCAAACAGAATGGGAGCGAGCGAAAGATGCACAAAGCTCGGCGTCTCCGCAGCAGCCGGTTGGAGCCGGAGAAGGCTCGAGGGTGTGCGGTTATATTTGAAGATTGAAATAAATAAATTCCACCTGCACAGGTTCTGCAGCCGCCAGTGATCAGAATCCTGGAGACGATGTTTACAAGCCTCGGTTTCCCTGTTGCTGTTCCTGAGGAACAGAGCCGGTGTAATTCTCCAAAGCAGGATACGAGTTGGTTTGAAGTAAAGATGGAGCGATCGAGTGTGGAAACACAAAAGCTGTACTCTTAAAAACGTGTTTATGAGTGAACGTCATCCCCGATGTGAGCAGTTGATGTTTTACGGCCTCATATTTCTGTACAGTTTCCCTTTTTTTTGCTTCTCTATTAACCATATAAAAGATAAATCAACCGAGGTCTTGTTGAATTAATGAAACATTTAAAACATGTTGAACGTCTTAATCTTACTCGGGAATAGTTTATCAGTTTAGCATCCTGAGGTTCAGCTCTGATTAGATGATGACATCGTGTTCCTCGTTCTTCCCTTCAGTTCAATAATACGATTACAACACTGAGTGGGCAGCGATGCCCAGATTTTTAAAAGGTTGTGTGGTTGAGAAAGACACACACACACACACACACACACACACTCAGGTTTTTATATTTTCTCCTCTTATGGTGTTTGTGGTTTTTAGCCAGACACTGAGGACATGGAATGACTGCATCCATCTTACTGTGAACTTCTTTCTCCTCCTCTGCTCTCTCCCTTTTCTCTCCGTCCTCCTAATCCTCTTCCTCTCGTTCTGATCAAATCCCTCCATCTTGATTTGCAACAACAGAGGAGACAAAGAAGAAAAAGAAATCAGAGTTCAGAGTTCAGGGCGAAAGAAGATTTAAAGAGTTGTGTCGATGCTAATATGTATTGATATGAATACTGATTTATGAAGAGTAGTATTTATAATAACCACAGGCATAAAAGGGAGAAAGAATCTGTAATGGTAGGAGTAGAAGTATGAGTACAGATGTAGTACTAAGTGTAGTAGGAGTAGTGGTAGTAGTAGTAGTTGTGATGGTAGGGGTAGTAGTAGTAGTAGTAGTAGTAGTAGTAGTAGTAGTAGTAGTAGTAGTAGTAGTAGTAGTAGTAGAAGTAGTCAGTGGTAGTTGTAATTGTAGTAGTAGTACTAGTAGGGGCAGTAGTAATTGTGATGGCAGTAGTAGTAGTAGTATTGGTGGTAGGGTTAGTAGTAGTAGTAGTAGTAGTCGTAGGGGCAATAGTAGTAGTAGTGAATATAGTAGTATAGTGGTAGGGGCAGTAGTAATTGTGATGGCAGTAGTAGTAGTAGTAGTAGTAGTTGTAGTAGTAGAAGTATTAGTGGTAGTAGTGAATGTAGTAGTATAGTGGTAGGGGCAGTAGTAGTAGTGATGGAAGTAGTAGTAGTAGTAGTGGTAGTATTGGTGGTAGTTGTAATTGTAGTAGTGGTAGTAGTAATAGTGGTAGGGGCAGTAGAAGTAGTGGTAGAGGCATTAGTAGTATTAATAGTAGTAGTAGTAGAATTAGTTGTGATTGTAGTAGTGGTAATAGTGGCAGTAGTAGTAGTGATGGAAGTAGTAGTAGTAGTGGTAGTATTGGTGGTAGTTGTGATTGTAGTAGTGGTAATAGTGGTAGTAGTAGTAGTAGTAGTAGTGGTAGGGACGGTAATGGTAGTGATGGTAGTAGTAGTACTGGTAGTTGTTATGCTAAGGTAGATGTAAGTGCAGTAGAGGCAGCAGTAACAGCATCAGTAGTGAGTAGATATAAGAAGTAGTCGGTGTAATACTCGTGAGCTGGTCGTGCAATTATAAGAATAAAACATGAGAACGATTGTTTTATACTTTAATGTTGAATATCACAAAGATGTTGCATGTGAGTGTGTTAAGGGCCTCTCATGTGCACTCGTAGTATTGATCTTCACCAACACCCCACCCCCACAACACACACACACACACACACACACACACACACACACACACACACACACACTTTCTCCATCTCCTTCCTCCTCTCCTCTCTCCTCTCTCCCGTCCTCTGTTCTCCCAGTGGCAGACCAAGCTGTAGAAATCAATAGGGAAAATGTCCTGAAACAGCCGATCTAGAAGCCATCTGGCCTTTGTCGTCCTCAGAGACCGGCAGCATGCCACCCCTCCAAGACACACACACACACACACACACACACACACACACACCCCTCTCCCGAGACACACGAAGAAGAAGCTGAGAGTGAGAGAGTGAGAGGAGAAGCTCGAGCAGACAACACAAAGCAAGTGTTAACTCACGAGCATGCAATCGTCAGTGTGGGCAACACATCGTGCGGCTGTTGCATAAGAGACGGAAAGGTGGGAGCGCAGACAGATTAATATCACATATTTTACATGTTTCAGTTGTTTATTTCGACCTCATCATAACACCACCTCCATCAGTAGCAGCTACTTTACGCTGAAACAGAGAGCCCGGGAGCATCGCTCTCTGGGTTTTTGGTCCAAATCTGACCCGTGTTTTTCAGGGTCATCGCGTTCCAGTTATGAATTTTTGACCTTTTAATTATTGCATCCTCATTAATCCAATTCATGTAATTTGTGAGAGCAGCCGGGTTCGGGTCAGTCGCACTAACCGTGTTCGGGCTGGAGGCAGGTTCCAGGAAAAACATTGAAGAGTGGTTATTATATATTTTTTATTGTAAAAGGAACAGATGAAGGATGCGAGGAAAGAACGAAAATGAAATGTGAAGAAAGAGAGAGATGCTGGGATCACAGAGGGATGAGGGGATTCAGCAAGAAGAAGAAAGGGATGAGAATGAAGTGACGTTAGACGTGATACAGACTCAGTTAACTGTAAAGAATTTACTGGCCAACAAAACTGGACTGAGATCTTTTTTTTTTTAAAAATTGACGATGCAATTCATTTAATTTCAAGACACTTGATTCTTGCTTTGCGAAGAAGTCAAACTCACACTGGCAGAAAAGAAAAATACATAAATATATATATTTTAGTGAGTCATCAATTATTGACAAAATCCTTTTTTAAGATGCAGATGTTTAAGTAAAAATGATAAACCCTTTATAATTAGTATTCTAGAGTTGTTTGACACACAGTCAAGTTCTAGACGTGGATTTCTTCGCTTTGGTACTAAAAATGATATTTGATGCAGCCGAATATCGCTCCGCACGTGCCAGACATCTTAAATTGAGCTTTTAAGTTGTTGTCTGTTAGCTAAAGCATCCCGCTCTGGTCTCTGCTGGAGGTCGGTGTTATTCTGGGGACCGGCTATATTAAAAAGGACAAACCATCACGGCGTGATTCACAACAGGCCTCATCGATAAATCGCGAAAAGAGCTAATTTGTTCATAAATGAACGCTCCCGGCCATCTTTTTCTGCCATTCCCACAACACCTAACGTTAAAAAAAAGCAGACACTGGAAGAGATATAGCTTATTGAAAATATGTATGTTAAATACTTGATTAACGGGAATAAATGAATGCATTTAGGCAGATTAACAAACTGAATGTACGCGAGCCTCTCATACGTCATTCAACGTTGTAACGTATAATTACCGGAACGTTACGAACGTTAAATCTCCCCCGTGTGGCTCAAAGGGTGTACTGCAGATTTAAATGTTGAATAAAAAACCCTAAAATAAATTCTGCCAATGTATTTTGGCCTCCCCAAATAACACTTCCTGCGACCCACGCCGGCTGAAAGTCACATAGTGAGCGTCACAAGACGCTGGAGGACGTCGTGATGTCACTGAGAGCAGCAGCGGAGCCTCCGGGAAAAAAAAACAGGCGGCCGGCACGAACTGAAAGCCGCGTGCGTTATCGAAAATAAAAACCTTGGAAAAGGCGCCTGACTGACACGCCACATAATTACGTAGAGCGCGCTTCAGCCCTGTGTTTCTTTAGCCACAGTTTGCACATCTTGTGTCACTTCTTGCGTCATTAAGCACAGGTGGAAAAGTAACCGAGTACATCTACTCGTGTGTGTGTGTGTGTGTGTGTGTGTAGAACTTTGGATGGCTTTTACTCGCAGTGCGATAAAAGTGAAGAGAGAGTGAACTCTTCCTCCTCCATCATCATCAGCTCATAGCAGTGACGCCTGGCCAGTGATGGGCCTTCATATTGATGAGCGTGGTGTTTGGAAAAAAAACACACCATTGCTCCTCTGGCGAAGGCGCTTGTGAAAGAGCAGGTGTGTGTGTGTGTGTGCGCGCGTGTGTGTGTGTGTGTGTGCTCTCTTCCCTCCACCGCATCCCTGCTCTCCTGCATGGGACATCACCACGTGGAGGAGTCTCTGTGGCGCAGCCCTCACACCTCACAGGCTGAGAGAGAGAGAGAGAGAGAGAAACAACTTATCTCCAACATCACTGCTGACTTTCAGCTGCATCTTTTTTTTCTTCTTCTTCTTCTCCACGTTTCACGCACGTGTTTACGTGTTTCACTTCTTTTTATTTGGCGGATGTTTCCTGGGCTTCAGCGGCTTCAGCAGCTCGCGGTGTCTCTCCGCTGTGCCCGAGCTGCCTCCTGTAATGACTGCGAGAGGAATGCTGAACGCTTTTATATAGGCCTCTAAAAATAACTCACCCCCATCGCTGCCATGTAGGGCCGGACTGACAGCCTCCCGCAGCCAATGGCTGCCCCCGCCTCCCCGGCGGCCCGGCCCTCTCCCTCGATCTGCGCGTCTCCTTAATTGGACGCCAGTGACATCATCAACCCTATTTACCTTATTAGGTCACGCATGAAATTGACTGACAGGTGGCTCCTCCTTCTCTCTCTCTCTCTCACTCTCTCTCTCTCTCTCCCTCTACAACTCCGCCTCTCTCTCTCTCTCTCTCTCTCTCGCGCGCGCGCCGGTCGCCTGGATTGCAGCGCGGTCCAGTCTGCTGCTGGTGGAAGCAAACCTGGCAACCTGGCAGCTCGTACGGAGACCGACTGGCAATCTGGCAATGCGGAAATAGATCTGCCATCCACTCCCCCCCCCTCCTCCCGCACTCCCCCCCTCCCTCCACCCCCCTCCGAGCGCGGACCGAGGAGAGAGGCGTGACGGAGCGAGCAGAGAGGAGAGGGGATTGCGTTGGGGAAAAAAAGATAAAATAATCAACTCTTTCTTTCCTGTGAGGGTTTTTTTTTTTTTTTTTTTTTTTTAAATGAAAGTGCTCAGGTGCGCTCATCTGCACCGGCTTGGATTTGCTTTCTCCCGGCATTTGTTTTTGTTTTTCCCAACCTGACAAGTCTGAGAAGAAGCAGGAGGAGAGAAAGTGCGTTTCTAAGCGTTTTGGATTCCGGACTTCTCTACTGACTTTTCCTGTTTGTTTGTTTTTTGGTTTTTTTTTTGCATCAAGCATGGATGTGTTGGCGAATTACAGTATTTTCCAGGAACTTCAACTCGTTCATGACACTGGTTATTTCTCCGCGATGCCTTCGCTAGAGGAGAACTGGCAGCAGGTCAGATGATGCGTTTTTATTTGCTTTTCTGGGACATTAGAGGGGCTTAGAGACTGAGATGAAACCATGTGTGCGCTGGTTAGTGTTGTTTCCTGTGTGTGTGCGTGTGTGTGTGTGTGTGTGTGCGTGTGTGTGTGCGTGCGCGCATGTGCGTGTGTTTTTGTATAGTGTTTTGCATCACCAGAGCGCTCCGGAGCGGCAGCAGCCGCGTGTAGTTGCGTTAGTTTTTTTTTCCTTTCTTTTTTCCGCTCACATGGAACCCGGCGTGGTCCGCTGACAGGCGAAAACACACGTACACACACACGCACACGCACGAACACACACACACACGGAGAGAGCGAATGAAGGAGGAGGAAGAGGGAGAGGAGGAAGAAGATACAGCTTTACGCACTAAAGGGAAAAAAAACGGCATTTTTAAAAAAAAATGCGTAAAAGCGTTAGAACCATTCTAACATTTACGCACACGCCCCCCTACTACAAACGAACCGAACCTTCAACACACTTAAGGGTTAACCAAACCATTTAATCATTAATGTAAAAGCAGGAAGGTGACGCTGTTGTCCCGTGAAATCCCCCACGAGGATATTCAGATTTGGATAAAACCTGAAAAGGCTGCTTGGGGGGAAACAAACTCTAAAACGCAGGTTGTCAAGCAGCAAACACTGATTTTCCTCTCTATTTTTGATGAAGGATGATGTTGGTACTTTCCATTTCAAATTGGCCTGTTAGGCATCCAGCTGTTTAAACACTTACTGATCCCATGCTTATTGGTAATATGAAATGCTGTCTGATGACGACCGAATTCAGCTGTGAAGTTACTTATTTGGTGCATTTCTTTCCCCTTGCAAATCCAAAGTTGAAAGCGGGTTGTGGAGTTTAAATGAGAACGAGGATAGACTCGTGCCAGATTTGATTGACAGTCGAGACTCTGGAGTGAGAGCTGATTGAAGGTGAAAGTGGAGTGATTTTAGTTTTGCAGTCTGGTGCAGTTTTTATACTGCCACTGATCTGATCACTGATAGACCAGTCTCTCTCTCTCTCTCTCTCTCTCTCTCTCTCTCTCTCTCTCTCTCTCTCTCTCTCTCTGTCTCTCTCACACTCACACTCACACACACACACACACACACACACACACACACACACACACACAGACACACACACTCACACACAGGCCGGGGAAGATGGACGCATGCTTAATAGCAAGTGACTTGTCTTTAAATAATATATCCACATCTGCCGCCGTTTGTTTGCAGATAATCCCGTTGAATAATGCATCCCCCCCTCCCCTCCTCCACACACACACACACACACACACACACACACACACACTATAGAACATACACTAGACGGAGCATGAGAGCCTGTCTGTAACCTTTCTCTAAGACATCTACTTATCCGTGCGCCGCATGTGACCACGTGGTCCGTTTTTGTGGTCAGCAGGGGTGTGAAACCTTTCAATCTTCCCCTCTTTTTCTTTTCCCTTCACCTCTCCATGGCTTAAGACTCAAGAGATGATAATTTAATAACAGAGATTCAGGTGATACAAGTATTTTCCCTCAAGCCCCCCACGTTTTGAACTTGAGAAATGGAGGTGGTTAATTGGAAGCCATCGTCAGCCTCATGTGTGTGAGAGTGTGTTGCCACCTTTCCATGCTGTTTAATTTCCACTGAACCAATACACACCAAAGCCTTTAAACATCCACTGGGATGGGGCCGATTCGGTTCGTCGTGTGCATTCCAAAGTGCTGGACCTCGGTTGTGTGTGTGTGTGTGTGTGTGTGTGTGTATGTGTGTGTGTAGTTCTGAATGAAGCCCAGACTGCATCTGTCCTCCCTGACTGTCTTACTGACACAAATTCACGCTTCGTCCTATTTTTAGTCCAAACAGCACATTCTCCATCCCCCTGTAAGCCGTCTGTAATCATATTGTTAAATGATTGAGAGCTTTCATGGAGTTGTTGCAGGTTTTGATGTCACGTCTCATATTCCACGGAATGACTGGAAAAGCTTCTTTTTTTTTTAAAGCCGGCGCCGAGAGACGGAGACGAGCCGGAGGGGGAAAGTAATTCCGCTCAGTTTATCCACACTTTTTATGTGCAGAAAAGCGTTGCACGTATTTCAGTTCGGTACAAAAACTGTTCCAACATAAACGAGCGTTCAGCGCGAGGCAGCGTTTTGAGACTTCACGGCAGAAGTGACACCAGAGTTTTGAGGCTAACCTTTAGCCTGTTTAGCGTGAGTGGCTAAAATGACACGAGTGCCATCTCTCGAAGTTTGTGGTCCATTCAGAGCGCCATTAGTTGTTACCTTAGCTGCAACCTGTGCTAATTGGAGGCAATTGAAAGCGGTTAACACATCTGCTAATGGGTACTAGCGTTGCTTCCGGCTGGCTAGGCTTTTCGCTGTCTTTTACCCAAATGAATTATGAATTCTGCTCAGACTCTGACTTAGTGAGAAAGGGTTAACAATGGCTATTAGTTGAGTAGCTCCTGAGTGCCGCTGCTCGCTAGCTAACAAGCTGCAACAGCTCAAGACGAGCTATTCTCTTTTCTTGTTGGATGCTAGCAGTTTCCACTTGCTTCCTGTCTTTGTGCTAAACTAGGCTAACAGCGTCCTGTTTCTATATTGTACGCACAGAAGTGAAACTGACGTAAATGTTTTATATATATATACATAAATGTATATACATAAATATAATTGCTTTTCGGACATGTTCCATGGTATTTGACTGTCTCCATTTTACTTGAAGAAACTACGGCGTGAGTTTTTAATACGCTCCAGAGGGAGCGCTTTTTCGCTACGAGCTCAGCTTTTCAGAGTGGAAAATGCTGTTATTGTGGATGGAAAGCCAAAAGTGATGGGAAAAGATGTGTTTCGTCAATTTTATCTGCACTAGCGGGGACAATTTCAGAGAGAGGAGAGAGACAAACACACTGACACACACACACACACACTGAGACCAAGCACACCCACATCTTTTCCACTCTTGTTCCTTCTGTCTCCCTCCATCCCCTCATTCACTCCATCTCTCACACACACACACACACACACACACACACACACACACACACACACACACACACACACACACACACACACACACACACACACACGCTCGGCTGGCATGCACTAATGGAAAGCTATGGTCTGGCAGGACTCATCCCGCCACTTTCGACAGTAATTGGCCGTTTGCTGTCAGACGGACGGAGAAACAGACACACACACACACAGACACACACTTGGCGAAACACACACACACACACACACGCAAACACACAAACAAACAACCAGATTTGTGTGTCATTTATCTTCCCTGTCTGTCCCCGCATCACGCTCCTGGTCTTTGTTTCCTTGTACCGGCTTCTTTTATCAGCTGCTTTGCATCATGGCTAAACTTGTGGTGAACCTCTCTCTCTCTCCCTCTCCCTCCCCTTTCTCTCTCTCTCTCTCTCTCTCTGTCTCTCTCTCTCTCCCTCTCTCTCGATCTCACCTGTCTATCAGCCGTGTTGCCTCTGACAGTATGAGCCCATGTTCTGCATATAATTGCCGCATCTTTGCAGGTCTGGAATGATGTGATGGGCTTTAGGGATTTGTGTGTGTCTGTGTGTCCAAGTATAAAATGGAAAACCCAGACTTCCCAATTAGATATAATCCATTTATTTCAAAGCAGAGCCATGCCGAAGTCTGATGAGTTCGAGGGGGGAAATAGACAGTGACAACAAAGGGTCGGCGGAGATGGAAACTGAAGCAGAGGTTCAGGTTTCACGGGTTTGTTGTGAGTAAAGATCTGCATTTACGGGCTTATGCTAAACAGTAAATGGACACTGCATGCACAGTGCTTCAAACGGGCAGCCGCTGTCTCATCTTGTCCCTGGGTTTATATGCTCTGCGTGTCTGTAGCTCCTTCCGGGCTGATTGATTTATTTGTGTGGGACCAACCCGGCTCGGTGTTACAGATATACGGCGTCTCCATTAGGCCTGACAAGCCTGCAACCTACACATCTTTTTCACAACAGCGCGAAGCTGCCAGTGTTGTTCCTGCTGCAGGTTTGAACCATCGCATGCTCTTCTGTCCAAGCCTCCCAGTATTTCTGCAACAGAAACACGCGTAAATTTCACCAATCAATGCTTGTTTTTCCACATGAAATCATCCAGTTCATAACAGCTGCAAAAAAGAGAAGAAGAAAAAAAAAAAGAGCCAAAATGTTCCCCTCAGGCAGAGCTCACTCTCAGGTTGTGTATTTCCCAGACAACCCCCATCATTTCAGATCTCTGTTAACTACTTCTTACACGATACTGTGTCAAAACTGTGCCATCAATAACACAACAGCTCGGCCTGAGCGTTTGACTTATGGAGCGTGTTGAATATGTTACAGAGCCTGGGAGGAAATACTGCCACGTAGGATACACTTAAACCCCTTCCAAAGGCCGCGTTTACTCTCATCCGGCATACTTGTGTGTTATTATAATCATGATGGGAATTTATTATTTATTATCATTTTTACGACGCAACCCTGTTGCTGTAAAAAACAAAAAAATTCTGCCCCTGTGCGTTTTTGCAAACATCCTGAGACGTTGCATTTGGACGTTTCTGAACGTCTCACGACCGGATTGTTCCGGTTCAGGCACCAAAAATACTTGTGTAAGGTTCAGAAAAATATCATCATTTTGCATTCAAATAACATCGTAGCGTGACTCAGCAACGTGACGCAACAAAGTGATGGAGCATCGTTACAAAACATTGCAACCTCACAACGTTACGTTGTAACAATGTCATTTAACAATATAACCTAACAATGGAACGTTGTAATATTACGATGGTAGGTAACGTAACAATGTAGTGTAACAATTTGATGGAACATAACAATGGAACGTTGTAGTCTTTCGATGGTCTGTAATGTAACAATGGAACGTAACAATGTAATGTTGTAACCTTACCATGGTACGCAACAACACCATGCAAGCAAAGCCACAGAATAACAACGCAACAACTTAACTAGCGTAAAATAATAATAATAATTATGAAACTTTTGTATCTAACGTTTCATAACAAGTCTAACAGTGTTACAGTTCACGCTTACTTTTGTTTCACCCGGGACACGGCGGTCCTGTGCAAGGCCAACATGTTTTCATGGTGACTTGGCGGTATTAGTTCCTTTTTTCGGCAACATTTCCCACTTCCTGGCAATTCCAAGATACCGTACATCTTGTAACAGATTATTGCAAAGTGATGTAAGAAGTCATTCTTTAAAAAAAACACACACACGACTGAACTAATTTAGGAGTTTGGACTGGATTTCCTTATTTGGGCATTGCTCTCCATGACTCCGACTGCGGTTTGTACATTTTACATCCATCAAGTTTGTGTATTTCTCTGTTTATTTATGTTGTATCTCCAACCAGAACTCACACAAGGAGATCATATCCGCCATAAGATGGGTCGTCTTTTACTACTTCCGCTATTGTGCGGCAATAACTCAACTTATCTCAACATTTGGCAAATTCGTTAAAAGAACGACTTTGTTCAAACAACGATTGCGCAACCCGGCTTGTAAAAAACTACGGCGTGCTTGTTTCCAGCTTGTAAATGTCAGGCTGGACTTGGCTGCTTTTCTCGTATCATGTAGAAACGTTTGGCCTTCTGGACGCTGAAGCTCAGTCGACAATGTTGAAGCTTGAAAAGACTTTGATCGACGGGAAAATATCCATATCTATGAGGGAAAATATCCTAACAACCATAACCTGGATTGAGATGACATTCAATCCAGCCCTCCATGTTCCTTGCAGGATGAATGTCTCTGGAGATCCTGTGACTCTTCATCCAGTGTCACACCAATAGGTCAAAGCTTCCACTCCACTGATTTATCGCTGCATCGTCTGCAAACTACCAACATTTCAACTTGACTCCACACATGCCAGACTAATGTAAACCTAAAGCACAGAATATGTTTACATAATTATAATTCATGCCTTGCTCTTTCGATGATTCCAGTGTTAAATTTATAAGATTTGATTTAAATGCAAGTGTCAGAAATTAGAATTTTTGCAGTCATATTTTTACACTTTTGTTGTGTTGTACATTATTTTTTGTGCAAGTGTGTATTGTAGCTGTCAGAAATGACCCGAAACAACAACTTGCAACCAGGAGGCTGACATGTTTAGTTTTTTTTATTTTTATTTTTTACCTCTCAGCTGCTTGTGGTTTCATTTTGGCACTGAACCCATCAGGCTCAGGTCGATGGCCAGCAACTCTTTCTGTCAGCCCCGTGATTGACTGGCGGCCTGTCAAGTGTGACCCGCCTCTTGCCACACTGCATGCTGGGACTGACTACAGCCCACTGTGACTCTGGGCAGCACAAGCTTTACAGGACATGGATGGATGAAAGTCTTAAAATAGGATTTCCAAGCACATTATGAGGCACTCTTCAGTATTTTAATGGTCATAACTCTTACGCTACTTGTCCAGTGACTACCGCAAACCCAAGAAACAAATAAAAAAAAAGCTATAAAAGAGGTCAGATCTGTACGAACACAACCCTTTCGTCACAAACGTGTGCCTTCACTTCCTCCAGTCGAGCTGGTGCCAATATTCTCCTCAATAAGAGCCGCTCTAATCACTGCATTCATTCATTTTCTTTCTTTTTTTTTTTTTTATCGTTCTTCCAAACACACACACAGTTATTGTCTTGTCCTCGTAATTTGAAATCACTTGAGTAAAACGCACACACACACACACACACACACATTCGCCCGTGGAACCCATAATTCAGTAAGTGAATAAGGCACTCAGTCTACGGAGGCAGAGATTAGATAAGAAAGTGAGCAGTCAGACTGCCGCGGCAGGAAAGCGGAACAAATGAACTGCACTCGCGTCGGAGAGAGCTTACACTGTGAAAGACATAGCCCTGATCTCTGAAGATGAGTGTGTGTTTTTTTTATTTTTTTATTTTTTTATGGAGGGCAACTCTCCAGCGCTATCCACCACGGAGCCCGATTACTACAGTTTACAAGAAGATTTGCCCATTCATCTCTCCATGCTGCGAGCACACTGCGGATATCTGCCATTGTGTGGCTGCTCTGGACTAAAGAGAGCAGTAACATTGCAGGAAACGTTTCTATCTGCTGTCAGATGAGATGATACCAGTCTGAATCTGGCTTTCGGTCGAGCTGAGTGTTTAGCCGGAGACCGCTGGACATACACAGGGTCGGGTTGTAACATTACATCACAAAAGATAAGCAACTATAAACAGTAAAAGTGTCTGCAATCAGATTGTCGTCACATTGTAGTGGATGACTCGTGTTGCCAGTTTTGTTAATGGTGACTTAACTCATATTTTGTATTATATTTGATTGAAAATGAAACGTAAGCGTTCCTCTTGCATTACAACGGCGAACATGGCACACACACACACACACACACACACACACACACACGCACACACACACGCACACACAGTAGTCTGTGCCAGTTCAGTTGGCGTGAGGGCGATTGGGTTTGACAAGCTGTAGACGCTGAATAGGCTCAATGGATTTTGTTTGATATGAAAATGTTTTGGGTTGTTTGAAGAGAAATCCAAATTTGTGGAATTTTTTGTGGCTGCATCCTTTTTTTTGTTTGTTTAAGATATAACATTTTCAATGTCTTATTTTGAAGAAATCTAAATGTATTCAGATTGGATGACAAAGTATTCAGTAGCTGCATTTGATAGTAATCTGACTCTTTACATATATACAAGGTAAGATGTTTCCAACAAGCTAACATGGAACTGATATCTTTGGAAAAATATTTTTTTAAAGACACCACAGCCTGCGGTCATGAAGACGATGGTCCAAATAAGTTCCTATATGCTAATATGCACATATTCTATACCAGAGCACAACACCATGAGCACACTTTCAAGGATTACAGGAAAGTAAAGTATTGTTGACTGAATGTGTCCTCGGTCCAGTTTTTTTAATCGTATTTATAACTCCTCTGTTTTCTGGTATGAGACTGGATTTACTAGTCAAACACACTTGTATTTGGGAAGTTATTTCACAGCAGAGCAGTGTTTGATTTCCTTCTTTTTTATTAGGAGGAATCCTCCTGGTGATCGCAGGCTGAGCTGTGTTGACACACACACACACACACACACACACAGGTGCATTGTGTCGTGTGTGCGTTTGTGTGTCTCTACATCCTGCTGAGCCAGTGTTTGCAGACCGATTGGCTGAGGGATAAAGCCGGTGACCTGGCATCCATCCAGCCCCCCCCCCACCCTTCACCCCCCTTTCTCCACTCGCCCATCTCTCGCTCTCTGTCTGTCCGTCTTTTCCTCTCCCTCCCCCTCTGCGATCCTTTTGTTTATGCGCATTTTAAATTTGCACGTTACCAACACACTGAATGGAGAGGGCAGGAATTAAAAAAGTAAATAAAAGTCTAAATATAGCATACAAGTTTGAGTTCTGGTCTGCAGTGGAAACACTGATGTTTCAGCAAAGAGAAGATGCTATAAAGACGAGTGGAAACACATTACTCCAAATAAACAACATTACAGGACCTGCCTTCTTCTTCTTCTTCTTCTTCTTCTTCTTCTTCTTCTTCTTCTTCTTCTTCTTCTTCTTCTTCTTCTTCTTCTTCTTCTTCTTCTTCTCCTTCTTGTTCTTCTTCTTCTTCTTTCTTATTACTACCAGACTAAAATGTTGTCAGAATTCCCAAAAAAATGAAGAGGACAGGCTGACACAACCCTGATGTGTTTGGGCGGAGGAAAAAGAATAAGCCATGAATATAACACAAAACAAATGTCATGAACTGCCGCGGCTCTTTTATCATGATGTTGTGACCTCATGAGAGTTTTCACAAAGCTCAAGTTAATGAACACATTGATTCACAGTTTAATTGTTTTTGCAAATTAGTTTAATATCTGCACATCTGGTCAGAAGAATTCACTCTCTTCCTGTCTCTTTAGTGCTGAGCTCCCGTCCAGTGTGTGTGTGTGTCTGTGTGTGTGTGTGTGTGTGTGTGTGTATGTGTGTGTGTGTGTGTGTGTGTGTGTGTATGTGTCTGTCTGTTTTGGTAATGACATCATTCATAGTGTGCAGAGGATGTTGACAGTGGCAGAGGAAGTGAGAGCGTGTGTGTGTGCGTGTGTGTGTGTGTGTGTGTGTGCGTGTGTGTGTGTGTGTGTGTGTGTGTGTGTGTGTGTGTGTGTGTGTGTGTGTACTAACTTGGCTAGTCTCACACTTGGCACAGTAAAGCATCCAGGATACACACACACACACACACACACACACACAAACATTTGTCGCTGGTTTCACAAAGATCGAGAATAAAGTGAGTCACATTAAATTAGAACTAAACTTTTTTTTGCTCTTCACTTTTTATATTTAACACTCCGCCGCCCTGTCCCCAGGCGGTGTGAATAAAGATCAGTATCACCTCCGAAGACCTGACTGAAAGAGGAAAACATGTTGTGTAGCGAGCACTGAGAAAGGAAAGAAACGACAATCCCTAAATGTCCCCCGGAGCAGTGTCCTTGTAGCTTAACGTTGTGATTGTGCCAAACTTGTGCCTTTTTGAAATTGTTCCCAAAGGCACAACGTCCGCTCTGGAACAGAGCCGAGCAGCCTGGACCTGCTTTTTTAAAGGAGGAGAACTTGCTTTTTGCTCTCCAGAATTATTTTCAAGTTACTCCGACTTGATCAATAGTAAAAAATAAATTTAAAAAAATCATCTTGCAAGTGATAACCATTGGAAGACATGCCTAAAATCAATACCTCAGTATGAATAAGACTTGGTATGAATCTCAATTGGACACAAGTAACAGACTGCTTATAAAAAAAAGTGGGCGGAGTCACCGTGACATCTCCCATTGATTTGAGGATTGCCGTTTTCAAACCTTTAGCTTATAACTTTGATAAAGTTTGAAGACACTGTGAAAGGGTTAAAGTTTGAAGACGAAAACACGGACGACTCCCGGACCTGTCAATCACGAGGTAGCCCCGCCCTAAAGCGTATCCTCTCTCACCGTCCACTTTACACATGAAAATATGATGAACTGTCATCAGTGGGGACTTCCAAATGTAATCAGGCCTTCTCAGTGTGTCTTCATGAAACCAGCTCCTGCGTAAGCATTTTATCAATGATGTCACATTGTGTGTGTGTGTGTGTGTGCGTGTGTGTGTGTGTGTGTGTGTGTTGAGACGGAACAAGAGACGTAGTTGCAGTAAGGATGGAGCGTGCCAGTGTTCCAGTGCGCCTTTATGAATGCATGGTTGGTTGATGTGTGTGTGTGTGTGTGTGCGTGTGTGTGTGTGTGTGTGCGCGTGTGTGTGTGTGCAGAGTGGGTACACAGTAAATGGGTCATATGCAGTGGAGGAGGATGACCTTGGGAATCTGTTCTGTTTTTCTTTGTCTCAGAGAGACGGCGGGAGAAATACAAGACTTATGCAAAGCTTGAAATGTTGACAGGAAATCTTTCTCCAAACTGGTAACAAGAAAGTTGGAAGCGCAGTATTGCTTGTCATATCAGTGTGTATACTGTGGCATTCTGATTTTCCTTCAAGGACTTTTGAACCTATTGTCACGCTATGGAGCGGCTTTTCTGTGAGTGGGTCCCTGTTGTGAGGCTGGCGGACGCGTACACGTTGTCACCAATGGCGTCACACCAGGCGACAACCTCTTCTTCTGTAAAGTGAAGCCAATGCTGAAGACTCCTAAACCTGCGTTCTCTCTAATGGCCAGCTGGGGGCGACTCCTCTTGTTGCAAAAATAAATCAGACTGTATAAAAGTTTATGAGAAGATGACTCTCCTTCTCTTTTGATTTCCTCCCTCAGTAAACGTTGTAAACATGAGTTCATGACCTAAATCTCTAGTTTCAAGTCTTCTTCAATACAACATGACAACAACGGAAATGTCGAGGCTTCAAAGCACCGTTCCACAAACCAACGAGCGACTTCACGTCCACTTCTTACATACATATTTATTTGTCACAATCATCTAATAATGGACATGAATACATTTAATACATTTGTATTGTAACATATGGAAATATAACTTAATTCTATCCTATAAGGCACCTTTAGTTGGAACTAAGGAGCTGAAACCCAGACCTGGAGAACACTGAAGTGTGTACAACAGGGTCTCCTTATCGCCCGGCAGCAGCTGTCTTTGATGCCATCGCAATAGCATGTGTTTGAAACGTTGAAACACAAGCTGGCTCTCCCTCCACCTGTCTTCCCTTCAAGCCGCTCAACATACTCGGCTGGAAAGCGAACGTCGTGCTCGTGAACTCAACATTCTTCTGTGTTTTATAGCTGCCGGTTCGTGAACCTTTTGCTTCATTGGCTCCCCGCCGGCGGCGCGTCTTCACTTTTATGTTTCCTCCAGCTCTCATTGGCTGGATCCACCTGACGGGATCGCTGGATATCAAACGGGGAAAAAGAAACAGAAAAACAGCTGTGAGGGCCAGAAATGTTAAATGTCTGAGTCACTAACTGACTCTGCATCATGTCATTTCCTGCTGCAGCTTTTAATGATCTGTGTTTTGGATGAGACTTACAGTAAGTCTGGAACTCAAACATCCCTGATTGGGCCATTCACATTTACTCCAATTACTATCACACATGTCTTCCTCTAGCCTTCATTTCCAAGTCCCCAATATCCAGAACACCAGCCAATATTGATTCCTGTTTAATATTCAAGTTGTGCCTCATCGAGTCGCCATTTTCCAATATTTGTGTTAATTGCATCTTATGCAAGTATTTCCTGAATACGGCCAGCTGTGTGCCGCTGCATGTGGACAAATGTGCGTGGTGGTGTCTGGCCCCAGCAGCGCCGTGCCTGCTGCACTGGGATATGTGGGTCGTCAGCTATTTTAATCCACAATGTTGTCAGCAATACCTGAGGGAATGGACAAGTGCTGCAGTGTGTGTGTGTGTGTGTGTGTGTGCGTATGTGTGTGTCTGTGGATGAATGTGCTCCCGGTTCATATGTACTGGTACACAGACATGAACAAAGAGACAAAGTCGGGATAAGGATTGCCGATACGCGGCCGATGGTGATCGTCTTTCGGGTAGTGTGTTTGCAGCAGCCGGTGCACGAGGCTCAACACCAACATTTTCGACAACCGTCTCCAAAAAAATCCTTTCAACCGCCCCATCGATAATTCAAAATGTTAACAGATGGATTGTTGGCGATAAACCTGGCTGAAGCTGAAGCTGGAAAACTCCGTCCCGCTGCCTCTGTCTCTCTTCTCCGGCCCGGCAGCGACGCTGATCAAACGCTGCGCACGTTGGTATTAACGTACTGTATCTTTTTTCGGACGTTTTTATTGCCAGATGATTGCACAGATAAAAGGTAGTGATGAGATCGGGAGGGGGGGGGGAGAGGGTTGTAAATGCTACACCGTTAGCCGCGCCGAGATTCTGGGCCCCTGGAGCAACTCACTTGTGTTTAATACGTCGCAGGTGGAGTAAAGAGTAAAACTAGAAATGAAGTCATTGATTGCACATCAAAGGCGGCACCTTGATCAGCCGGTTTACAGGTTTCAGAGATTAGAGTTTGAGGCGTGAGAGGGACAGTGTGTTTCAAGCGATACCCAACTCAAAGTACATCCTTTGAGTATCACATATGCCCCACCCCTACCACTATATCACCACTAGTATCTACTACTATTGCACGGTGACTACTACTCACACCCCTGCAGGCTTGAAAAAGACTTTTTGGGTGACGGCAGGATTCACAACAACAAAATGGAGTCCATTGGTCCATTTGATAGAAACTGAATCGGCGATCGTGATGATAATCAGTTCAGCGCTTTAGCCAAAATCTGCCAATTTTTAGCTCATCATTTAGCTCGTTCTGTGTGACTGTACACTGTTCACACCTTTGAATCGTGGACAGTTCGCCTGATTCAAAGTTGCGTGATTGTTTTGTTATCTCTATTTCATACGCCGGACAGACAACCCGTCGAACAATGGAGGAATTGTCGGATTAACCGATAATTAAGACGGCAGATAAAAGTCGCGGCCCTGCTTTTACATGCTTTGTTACAATGGTCCCACGGTCCACGTTACAACAGGAGAGCAGTGTGTACACACAGAGACGAGCGGGAGGGGGGGGAGGGGGGTAGAGCCGAGACACAAAGATACATCTTCAGATTCATGAGCAGTGGATGTGGACATGGCCTCCAGTTTCTGGCTGGATGAAAAGCAAACTTCACTTTGATGCCAATTGTGGACATGATGCGTGTGTGTATGTCTCTGTGTGTGTGTGTATGCGTGTGAGTGTGTCGGGGGAAGCGGGGAGATATTTGAATTATTTAAGGGTGAACTGCAGGACACAGCAAAGTGGAGAAAAGAGTGGGTGTTCCTCTTTTACCCCCAAGACAACTTTCTAACGCAGAAAGGACTAGTCTGACAATACACAGACACACACATACACACAACACACACACACAGAGGCATGTATGACTCATGTGTCCACCCGCTTTGCTTTCCAGCAAGGCCAATGAGATCAGTGTCTTCCTCCAAATACATAGACCTCTGGAGATAAAGAAGAGAGAGAGAGAGAGAGAGAGAGAGAGAGAGAGAGAGAGAGAGAGAGAGAGAGAGAGAGAGAGAGACCCTGGTGTAAAAAAAAAAAAAAAAAGGTGTGACAGCAGAGGCCTCCCTGGAGTCATGCACACACACACTCAATCTTGCGATGAGCCTGAGAGTGTACTCAAGGTTATTTTTCATGGATAAGATGAACCTTTATAGACATGTTTTCTGTTAAATATGTCTGCTAATGTAACAACATGTAAGCTTTAACAACTGATTCTACACTTTAACTAATAAGGGACACATTTTCTCTCTTAGCGGCATGAACCCTTTTAGCTTGCTTGTGTGACCCCCTCACATACACATATGTGTGTGTGCGTGTGTGTGTGTGTGTGTGTGTGTGTGTGTGTGTGTGTGCTGCTCGTTGCTCTGTCTCTTTCGCCTTCATTCAACTGGTTGAGTCCCATTACTCAGTCCCAAGGCGGTTCCACAGAACAATACAACATCAAACGGGTAAAATGGCTCCTGCTAAAACAATCACTATCACTGAGACAAAGGCCAAAAGGAGCTAAAAGAAAACAGTCAGCAGATATACGTTTACCATGAAAGCCTTTTTCAGCTCCCCTAATTCACTTTCCTTCTGATGACGGTGGTCTGGGCAGAAAACAAAAGCGGACCATATAGACCAACAGATAGTCCATCAAACTAATTAAAATGGCTCTGAACAGTTGGTACGTCTTAATTTATTCTGTGTGATTATGATGGTTCGCGGCTCAGTGGTTCATTTCGTCCTTTTGTGTGTGTTTCCTCCTCTGAGTGTGTTTTGGAAAGGCAGTTTTTCATGCATGTTCATCCAAAACAACACAATGAAATTCACACGCACACACACGCATACGCTGAATTTCTAGGAAAGCTTTACATCGTACTGGTGATTAAATGTTAACTGCGCAGGATATAATGACTCAATTAATAATCCTGATATGATTTTTTTATTTATTGATGTCGTCTCTTACAGAGAATGACATGAATGAATTTAAACAAGTGCACATAAAGGGAGGGATCAGCTGCTGCTGTGCCTTAATGGGTTGACCCTCTCTGTCCGTGTGTGTTTGTCTGTGTGTGTGTGTGTGTGTGTGTGTGTGATGGGGTGGAGGAGGGCCGATGTGAGGGATGAGGTCATTGTGTAGAGTGAGCATGCGTGACTCTTTGTGTGTATGTGAAACAAAGGCAGTTGGGACTGTGTGTGTATAAGTGATGACTTCACTCGTTTTGCATTTATTTATGATCAGTGTTGCGTGTGTGTGTGTGTGTGTGTGTGTGTGTGTGTGTCTTTGTTTCTCAATGTGAAGGGAACAACTGACAAGAGTTTAATTTACAGTGAAGCACAACCATCGTCACCACCAGACCGTCACAAGTTAAACTGAGTGTCTTAAAGGGACAGTCCAGCATGTTTCATTTCACCCACAGTGAGTTGAGAAGACATATCTCATGTTGATCTGTGTGTGTCCAGTACACAAATGTAGGACAGTGCAGGACATGTTAAGTGTAGCTTAGCATAAAGATTCAAACCGTCAGAATAAAAACAATATATATCTTCTAATTTGGCTGCCACAGTCATTTAGATCTTGGACCATGATGAATTTAGTTAATTAGTTGTTTTTCTTGCTCTTTTATGCAATACATTGACTCAGTAAATGCAAGACTCTGCCCCCATGTGAGCAACAGAGACCCCGTCCCGCGTAAAGTCCAGGTTAGCAGGGTTAACGTGCATATTGTTCAGAGGTATCCCTGACAGAAAGCATTCATTTCATGTCTCCGGTCTCCATGTCTGAGCAACCTCCTCCGTATTGTTTCTGATGGCACAGTTGCCTCCGTCCCTCCTTTCTCATCAGGAGCAACTCAAGGAAAAGAGTCACCAGACGAGCACGTTGCATTTGTATCGTCATCGCCTTCCCACCAACATGCAGCCGTGTTTCTGTGGAATAAGCATGTGTCCGCCAGCTGATGTTGTTCTAATGAAGCCCTGCACCAGGACACAGATGTGCTCACAGATGTGGTTCGCTGGAGTGAAAATAAGAGGCAGCTCTGCATAAAGTGGTCACATTTGCACAAACTGAAATAAGGGATTTTTTTCCCCGCCTTTCGAGGTTTTGCTCCGCCTCCCGTAGAATTGTCTGTGTGGCTCTCGGTGGTGAGATGCCGCCTCGCGCTTTTAAATGCATCCACTCTGATTTCCAGCTGGGCTGTAAACCGAGACGTCTCCACTTGGCTCGAGTGTTGATTTACAGCTGATCTCTCTCTCTCTCTCTCTCTCTCTCTCTCTCTCTCTCTCTCTCTCTCTCTCTCTCTCTCTCTCTCTCTCCGGTTCTGCAAACAGTTCTCCAGGCGGCGTCATCGGCCGGACAGCAGCGCTGTTGACTCTCTGCCTCTGATGCTAATCGGCAGGTTTCCTCTGCAAACGCTCTTTTGTTAGCTCAGTCAAATGAGGAGTTTCTGTTTGGGTCTCGTGGCCGGCGGTTCTGAACCCTCCTGAACACAGCGAGAGAGGATCTGTTCAGGGTCAAGTGGAAATGTGCTAAATTAGCAACAAGATGAACACTGGATGGATTGCGTGTTAAATGGTCACTATGTCAATGGGCATTCTTTAAAAAGTTGTGTTTGTGTGAACTGTTGCCAAGACTAGAGATATTAACACCAATACCGACATTTGATACACCGACCCAACTGGCTGGATCTGGTACCGTTGGCATTGGGGCCGATCTGGTATCATTTATATGTGTTTTATTTTGTAAAAATGTTGTTTTTGTATTGGTGCATCCCTACCAGGACATTTTGCCTGCATTTATATGTAATATATTTATAATTTAACTTGTATTTGGACCAAAGGCCTGAAGAGTGTTCGCACCTGGACGTCACCCTGATCTGTAGAGTAACAGCCATTTATCAGGGCTGTTTCTCCACAACACCAGAGATGCTTTCCTTAGGTGTGAGCCTGAAGTGGTGGTGTTATGTGTACAGACAGAGACCGTATACATAACACCCGGAACACACACACACACACACACACACACACACACACACACACACACACACACACGGTATAACGTGGTGATGTGACCTTGCACCGGGGGAAAGGTGACGATCCTCTACTTCTGCCTTGTGATTGCCGGGTGAGTGCGTCCAACTCTATCATTTTCTGAGTGTGTGTGTGTGTGTGTGTGTGTGCGCGTGTGTGTGTGCGTCTGTGTGTGTCCTTTGTTCTGCCTCGTCTTTCGTCTGGCGTTGTTCGCCGTGCCGGCTGCTTGTCTTTGGCCCCTCTCGTCGCTCCGAGCGATGAAGATTAGCTCGGCACATAGGACACTCACACACACACACACACACACACACACACACACACAATCCAACGTCTTATAACAAGCTGTTAACCCCCCGTTTATAAGTGCGGCCTTTGAATCGGCTCGGTGAAAGGGAGTGTAATCCGTGCCGGACGATTTAATGGTAATCTCCATATCCTGATTAGATTACACACAAACACGCAGACACAAACACACACACACACACACACACACGTTGTCTGGAACACTTCTAAAGGACTAAATTGAAACCAAATTTCACCGATATGAACAGATGTCTTCATCTCTTTTCATCCCACCCTCTGTAGTATATTTATTTACTTCTGTCTGTGTTTCTGGGTTATTGAGTTTTTCGATCTTTTTTCTTCTTCGTGATCACACGCGGTCGACAACGAGGAACACTGACGACGTCTTTTTATAGCACTTGAGCGTTTATTCTTTGGTAACTGGCAGTACAGAGTGAACTGCATCAATGCTTTTTACACATCTGACGTCGCGCTTTATTTTTAGACTTATTTTACCTTATTGCCCCACTTAAAAAAAACATTTTTAGCTTAACCGATTTACTCGTTTGCTTATTTGCTCAAATCATATTTCACACATTCGCATGGCTTGAAGGGGTCTGCAAAGTAGGGGAAGTATCGTACAGACACACGCACAGAAATGTCCACTTTAGTGCTACATCTGCGCCTTCAACCAGGATCAGACTGTCCATAAATAGACACGCGCAGCTTCGGTCAATACAGTTATGCTTCATCGTACAATCCTGGTAGATAACAAATAAAAATGAGTTATGACTTCACACCAGTGCAGTATTTTAGACTTCTGAGTCTTCAAACTTTCGGATCGAGTCTTTTAATGAGACTAGACTTTTGGTATCATATTACTGAGAGAGATTTATTTGTTTGCCATGTTTAAAGCTGCCAGACAAACCGGACTCTCCACAAGAGAATTAGAGTCTCACTTCCACTACTTGACATCCCGAATGGTTCAAATCCGTCGGGTCAAGTCCGCGGGTGAAGGTAAACAGATGTGGTATTATTATTCTGATGGCTCTATTTGCCGTGTTTGTTCAACGTAATCTCCTCCGTCTGTTCTCGGTAAAATATATGATCGTGAAAAAAGTCTGTCAAATTTTCGGCGCTGTGACCTCCACGCATGGATCCACCACCGACTCCAGTGAGCAGCGGGGCGGCTGTTGTTTGCACACGAGCCAACTGCTGACACACACACACACACACACGATCACACTCACTCACACTCACAAACACACATACACACACACACTCACACACACAAACCCAGCAATCATTAAATGAATGTATTCTTCAGACTGCAGGCTGTCAGCAATATAGCAGGAATACATCAGGGGGTAAAAGTCAGCATGTGTGCTCTGCAGTCTGTCCTCACACACACACACACACACACACACACACACACACAGCACCATGCCGCTGACATCATATATAAACACCATCATCATGCAGAACATCATTTAACAGCTTGTGGTGTCTGTTTGCGTTCAGACTGATGTGTGGGTGATAAAAATCAAGCTTGTTGTTCAGGGTAGCAGCCATTTAAACTAAACGATCGCCACCAACAATAACCTCATTTAACAGGATGAGGAATGGCCGATGAGCGACAGTTCGCCGAGCGGCTGCTGGGTGAGCTAATGAGCTCTCTGCCAGTGTTGGATGGAGGGGCCGGAAGTTGGACCTGCAACTGAAGAAGAAGGATTAGTACGTGTTGTATTTCCTTTTTTACTTAGTGATTCATACGTCACCACCAACAGGTTAGAAGTGATTGATGTTATTGTGCTCTCTGCCGCATTGGCAGAGGAGAGCACTACGTCTACATTGATGATGGGAAATGTAAATCTGGCCCGATGGCAGCGATACTATTAACCTGTGAAAGGGGCTGTGAATATTCATGGTCCTCAGAGGATTATCCCGAATGGTTTTTCCATCTCCTAATCTTTCATCTAGTGCCGTCATCGTGTGGAAATGCCCTTCTCGGTCGGTCCACGACGGTTTTGAATACTAACAATGGAATTTCCTTGAAATGGTCAATGTCATGCTCCCCAGAGGTTAAAGCCTTTCCAAACTGGGATCTCTCCTGCAGCATCACCACCAGGACCAGCTTCCCATTTTTAAGTGATTTTCCTTTTTTTAAAAATAATATTTAGCTTGTCTTTGTCGAGCTCCACTAACAAATTGTGAGACTGTTCTCTTGTTATTGTAAAGAAAAATCTTTTTTTCAGATTTTTTTGTAGCAACAAAAAAAAAATCTTTTTCAGAAGTATGTCCTGGATATTCTTAATAAGCCATTATTTAAACACTACATTTTCCTTGATAATTTCCACTAGGACTATCGCTACACTGATCCCCTTTCATGGGAACAGAACATATAAAAGATTCATATAAACTTAGTCATTTGGTTCTGTCCCAACTTAATTGACTGTAAAAATGGGAAACATTGTTTTTTTTAGTTTTAGTTTTTAAAAAACATTTCCTCCTGCTTCTGTAAAGAGCACAAGTAGAGAACCAGTGGCATAAATAGTTTATGTACCTGAACCCTGCATCCACAAAGTCAGCATCTCTTGGAGCAGCAGGGTGGCGGGGTCATAGAATTAGGGTTTGCACTGTGAGGCGTCGGTATTTATACAACACTGGTTCTTGCCCTCTGACCGCCTCTGCAGGTGTCAGGTGGCAAAGACTGATGCGCTCACTTCTTTTCCGTGACACCGACACGACGTGTAAAGAAAATGTCCGTGAACCCGGTCACGCAATGCGGACCGCCCTGCAGGATCCTCCGCGGTGGGGGTAGAGGGGAGGGCGTAAAGGCCATGCTCGACACAGCTTGACTGACCTTAAACAGGCTTCAACTTCATCTCACACACTCACACAGGCACACACACAGTTGTAGATGGGTTTGTCATATTGTCCCACGTTGCAGTAATATCAGCATTTCCCCCCGGATTCAAAGGATTCAAAGCGCCGCTACCTGCTGACAGCGGCTGATACTGAAGTAAAACTCACCTCACTCCACAAAGCACAAGTATAAAAGTAATCAAATGTTGAATTTGCATACTTATCGTGATTGGACCAGCTGCCATGCGCACGCCGCAGTATGTCTTTCATACTCCTAAATAAAGCCAGAACCCCCCCCCTTCTCCCTCCCCCCGTGGATTTGGATGGAAGATATAATGTGCGAGTGTGAAGTGTGTGTGTGTGTGTGTGTGTGTGTGTGTGTGTGTGTGTGTGCTTGCGTGCATGCACGTTTGCACGCACATTCACATGCATGCTATCTCCTCTCCTGGCTAGTTGGCAGAATTGCAGTCTCATATCTCAGCATTAGCATAATGTTCTACTTCAGCGGGTTCATTGGGTTCGGTGCAGTGTTGTTCAGTGAGGCTGCTGGATACAGAAATGATGCTACATCTTCTCTGGCAATGTTTTCAAATGTGTTTGTTAAATGCACACGCAGTATGTACTTCAGTAATAATAATTTCCTCTGAACATATTTTCATACTGTGTGTGTACATTAAAGAAAAGACATAGCAGCAGCTTTTTTCTCCCAGCTTTGACTTTTTATATATATAAAGAGATTTCACAAAGAATTATGCCGTAATGCCGCTTTAATGGACTTCCACGCCTTGATATCTGTCGGGAAAAGGGCAAGATTCCCTGTTATGACATTATGAAATTATTGTGAATCAATTAAAGTGAAAAAGTCTCAGTGTTGTGTTTAATCGTGCGAACAAAGCAAACTTTCGTACGTGGACCGATTGCATACTAAGTCAATGCAAAAAACATGAGTAGACACAATAAGTGACACAAATACATGGAATTTGGAAAAAAATACTTAACGCCATGTCAAGAAAGCCTTGAGATGTCCTCCTGCTGCCACGGACATCCTGAAGGTTAGACATATTGTCGCTGTCTGTGCATATATTAGCTTTGCCAATTTACCACCGATTGAGCCAAACTCCATTCAGAAAACAAGCATTTTAAAAGTTGTTTACTTGTTGTCTTGTGGAGAGACTTAACAACACATGAATTCAGATTTTTTTTATAAATCTCCATCATACAGTAGTTATTTCTGCATCCTTTTTTCAATCTTTTCGTAATTAAATGACAGCGAATATATTTATTTTAGGTTCATACCGTTCATAGTAAACCAGATAAATTCAGCCGTTGTGTGACTTGCAAGATAAAGTCAATACCGCTTTATAAAATGCATCTGGTACAAACATAAATCGTGGGAAACATTTATCTTTCCATCACGTCTGCTTATCTATCCGTGGATCAATGGAGGTATTGATGAAATGTAGGGAACATTAGACATGTAATGCTTTTCGATAATTATGAATAAAGTGTCAGTTTTTACAATCATAGTTTCAAACTACAGGCTACTCCAGATAAGATTAGATGAATTAGATGACTGGTTTCCATTGTGGGCCTCTCCAATATTCCGCTTCAAGAACAATTCCCAAAGCGATATGGGGAACCATTTAGCAAACGGTGCAGCAGATTGATCCGCACCAAAGCAGAGCCAGAAGGCAGATTTCAGACCTGGTCCCAGAGTGTCTCGGCCCTGACAGACAGGGGAGGAGGGGACAAATGAGACAGTGTCAATATTGAAACAGGCTAATGGGCTAATGAATGTGGAGAGTTCTGCCTAATGTTCCCAACAGAGCTCCTAGCAAAACCATTAAAGCACTTTTATATGACTAGACAGGCACAATGCAGTAACTCGATTTATGGGGTACTTTCATGGTCAATTAGGAAGGGAGAGAGAGCAGAGAGGCCTGATAGGGGAGGTTAGTGTGTCCGTGTGTGTGTGTATGTGCGTGTCTGAGAGAGAGTGAGATATGAGCTTATTAGCTTTAGACAGAGTTACGCCTGTTTTTGTCAATATCGTCCCAATCTACTTGTGATTGTGTCGTTCTGATCAGCATGTAGACAAACTACACAATAAATGTGTCAATCATATTAAAACGTCATCACATCTGTCTGTGGATCAATGTCATTAACTGGACATTTGGAGGAACAGACTAATATCGGTTGAAATACTCAACTGGGAACGTCATTGTGTCAGACTGAATAATAAAGTTTGACATCATTTTTATGAAAGAAGAAGCTCTCCATGGAACCATCATATCACCTTCTTGATTAACTTTTACACAGCTGACTGCGGCTTTGACCGAATGTCCTTTCGTCGTAAAAGAAATTCCATATGACTCTACCCTTGAGGGTCTTATACTAAATTGCAAATAGGATCTGACCTGGAGAAGGGAAGGTGGCCACTTCAATCTCAACAAAAGTAAAACAAAGGATTTAAGTATGGACCTCGAAGGAAGTGGAGCGTCCTTGTTGACATGAAATGAACCGGTCAGAAAATGTCCGTAGGGACTACATCAAGGTTATCATCGGGGCGGACTCGCTATCGGGAAGACTTTCAAATGGCCACTCCCAGTTTGGACTGATCCATGTTTTTGTTGAAACCTGATTGGCACAGTCATTTTTATTGAGAACATGACAAACTGCAATTAGTGTTCCCGCCCACTGGTCGCTGAAATTATGAATCCTGCTGAAGCTTCGGCTTGAGCCGCCCTACTCTAGTCGCCCTACGCTAGTCGCCCAACGCTAGTCTCCTAACGCTAGTCGCCCTACGCTATTCGCCTAACGCTAGTACCCATTGCCTTTTGTTGGTTAGATTGGCTAGGTTTGGGCTTGAGGGGTTAGATTTGATTAAGATTAGAGTGAGAATATAATCGTAAAACAATTTGGGGCGGAATAGGGAGGGTCATGCCTTCACTTTAGCCAAAAAATAAACTGTTGCCGCCTTGTTCATGATTCAGTGCAGTGGTGAAGCGCTCAGAAACTGACGAGGTAGGTGTCAGCAAGTCATCCGACAGTGTCTTGAAGGTCTTCAGCATCAGCAGATTCTCTTTGGGCCACAGAAACGGAATTCGTATTAAAATTAATTTACTGCCAAAAAGGTTACGTCTTGTGCCCTCTGGGCGCTCACATAAAAAGGCCTCTCCATCTCATAGTCCAGGGCTGAAGCTAGTCCCAGAACGTCTCATGTGGTCATGGCTTCAATTTTATGACCTGTATTGTTTAATACGCTTTAATCAAACTCTGGTTCGCTTTTCCCCTCGGTGTAATTTGTCCGGGCAGATCTTAACACAGCTGTCGAACTCCGATGCGGACCGAGACCCTATCGAGAAAATGTTCTCTGTCCAGTCACAAACGGGTTCCAGAGTGATTCATTTCTGGTGGAAACGGGATCGGACATCGATCCGACCCAACTACAACTTAGACATGAGCTAGAAGGCTTGCTCAGCCAGGCGCGTGTGTTTATGCAGATGAGCAAAATTCTGGTCCAGCAATAAAGCACGCTGGGCATATAAGACGTTGTTCAGGACTGTCAACCCCAGCTTCAACCCCAAGCCACCAATTTGGATCAGAACAAACAAAATATATTGAAAACATGTTTAAATCTTTGTGGCCAGAGCCTTAAATTCAAGAATAGACGGCAAAATTAATGCTGAAACTCAAATAGGTGGCACTGGAAGCTTGTTGATGCAGTGACCCAATGTGTGCTTTAGTTCATTTGACCTGTCCAATGCGGCCTGACTGAATGCAGACCGTGCTACGACTCTTCTGTTGGGCAGTCTATGACAGGGCTGTATCAAACTGGAAATTGAGACACAGCTAATATATAATCTTTCATCATTTCTGACTCTGTGGTTTTTTCCATCCTATCAAATTTCATTGCCGTTGAACTTTACGTGAAAGCTCAAATTGCCTTAGTCTCTGCCGGCAAATCAACCAATCACAATTGAAACAAATGAATTTTTGGTCAGAAATGTAGCTTTTTACACATGACCGCTGGTGTTACCGAGACCTTATGCAGTGGCCTCTCGTGATAACAGCATTTCAGACCGATTGGTTCTCTAATTGGTGTGACTCCTGAGCTAATGGAAATTGTGTTGCACGAAGACGAACAAGAAGAAGGGTTCAGACTTCGGCTCTTTGTCTGGTAAAAAATAAATTAAAAAATAGTCGATTGACTGATTAGCTTCACAGAACACTCCAGCGAGTCCTTTGTCCTCTCGGTTGTGACACCTGCGAATAGAATGGGATGTTAAGGGTGTCGTGACCTTTGGATCTCCTGTGTTTGATGGGATATGGGCGTCTTATGTATTATCAATTTCTTGCTCTAGTTTTATCATTAAAGGTTGGTCTTAAGTATCCATCCATCCATTCAGTAATGCTATTTAGAGTTGCTCTTTACATTCAGCCAGAACTTGACAGACAGAACCATCACACAGACAGATTAACAATTTGACAGACCAAAATCCCAAGATGCTAAATAGTTATGAATGCTTGTATTTGTATTGTAGGAAGCTAGCGATAGCCGGAAATGACGTCCTCTGACAGCTTCGGTCCTCAAACGTTGTCTCGTCAATAACCAGCTGACAAACAATCAAGAAGAACCTGAAATGTATGAAATCATCGGCAGAGGTGCACATTCTGTAAGTCCTACATGCGCCGCTCTTTGTTTCACACACTCCACCTCTCCAACTCTCTCTGTTGCATCACGGTAGTTTCCCTCAGAGAGTTGTTGCGGCAGGCAGAGTCAGTGGAAGATATTTTTAGTTAGCAAAAAAAAAAAAGAAACGAGTCAGGTCGTAGATTCTCTGTCTTTGTCTTGATGCATTCAGAGAAGAAGAAAAAGGATGCTGTGGTTCAGTGGTTTGAGCTCATGACTCGATGAACTTTGGGGTAAAAATCATATTACAGCTCTGTCATTTCATGCTGAACTCTTCAGGACCAAAAAAAAAGCAGTTTTGTTGGTCAGAAAGCTGCACAGATACTTGGTTTGTTGATTTTTAGTGGTAATGTCAGCACAGGCAATAATATCCCATAACATGAATCTGTTGATTTATGATGTTAATAATATGTTGTTGTTTAATGCATCTTGTCACTTAACAAACCTTAATGCAGTAGCATATTTGTTAAAGCCAGCAAATAAGTCTCAACTTCAAAGCACATTTCTATTTCACATCTGTATTTACTGTTACATAAATAATGAAAACATGAAGTATTTACAATATCAAATTGCAAGTTGTTATGGCTAAAAATATGAAAAGACCTCCCCCAAGAGGCGCAAACCAACAAGCATCCTCATCCATTATGTTCATGTTTTACTTTTCTTATTTTAAGAGATGTGAACTATGGATGGCAGTTTTTGACAACTGCTGAATCACTACAGGCCACAGCGTTTTCTAAATGAAGCTTTAGTAGATAACAAGATGAACAGCTTTTTATGAAGCAATGTGTGAAGGGCCAGAAGAAATGTCTTTTCTCTAATGTAATAGGAGTTGTGATGAGAAAACTACAGGGCAATAATTCAAAATGATTATTCAGCAAATTTCAGGGAACGCGTATTCTACCGGTACCGCTTCACTTGTCTCACTGTTTTAGATTTCACAGAAATACATTAAATGACCACAACCTCTTGACAGAAACAAGTTAACGTGAGGTTGAGGTGACAACAGAGCTCAGCTAAGTGCAGAAAACACATCATGGTTTCGTAAACTAAGGAATTAACGAAAAGCTTCACAGTAACTCAAGCACGCTTTGAGAGACGAACAAGGGTCTCCTGTTTGATAGTCGTGTGTTTGTTTGACTAATTCCCTCTGATGCGTCGTGGTACATGTTGGCAACAACTTCCCCTTGTTTAAAATCCACAGCATTTGAATTGTGAATAAATTAAATGAGTTTGTGAATTACAAAGCCAGCTGAACGTCATCGTCACGCACTTTATTTTCTTGTCCTTCTTTGTCCTTTATAGTGAACTGCATGAAGCTTTTACCAAACCACTCGGCAGAAGTGTCTCTTTACCCCTCCCATTTACTCGTATTTAAGTTTCAGAGTCAATGGTTCTCTAAAGTCAAGTATTTACCGTTGGGTTTTACTTGCTGGCTCTCAAACTGCTGGTGTAAATGAAAGTGTACAAAAGCACTCAGAGTGAAAAGCACTCGCGCTTCAAGTATCCCAGATGCACTCTGGCTGATAGAAAGTGTATTTACATGGGAAGAAAAACACTGACGAGATTTATTCACACGCTTTATTTTCAAATTAGATGAGAGCGAGTTTTAATGATCCCAGTGGGGAAATAAACCCATCGCAGCATACTGAAAGGAGACAAAGCAAGAACAATAGATCGTAATCAAGAACGTACGGGAGGATTAATTTAATCACATTAAAGTATTCAAACTGAACAAAATGGTACATTGGCATATTTCATTGCAGTGAAAATTAATTGATTAATTGCAAAAAGGGCTATAGGTTGTTTGGTTGGGATTCGCAGTAGATTCCTTCAATAATTGCAAAAAGTGCTTTTTGTTTTTCATATTTTGAAATAGGACAGGAAACTAAATCATTTATAGAAAGACCCACTCATGTCCAAGCTAAATTAAAGGTCAGTGTGTGTGTGTGTGTGTGTGTGTGTGTGTGTGTGGGGGTGTGTGTGTGTGTGTGTGTGTGTGTGTGGGTGTGTGTGTGTGTGTGTGTGTGTGTGTGTGTGTGTGTGTCTGGATGTGATGTGTGGACAGCGAGCCCATCATTTTTCCCCGGCTGGACAAATGCCTCATGGTGGAGGTCAGGCCGTCCGACATAACAAATGACCTAAAGAGAGAGAGAGAAAGAGAGAGAGAGAGAGAGAGAGAGAGAGAGAGAGAGAGAGAGAGAGAGAGAGAGAGAGAGAGAGAGAGAGAGAGACTTTATTAACAGAACACACAACAGACAGAGGAACAGATGATTTTGCCACAGATTTCAATCCCTCCATCTCGGCCAATTAACGAAATGGTGAACACACACACACACACACACATGCAGACACAGAGAGAGAGAGAGAAAGAGAGAGAGAGAGAGAGAGAGAGAGAGAGAGAGAGAGAGAGAGAGAGAGAGAGAGAGAGAGAGAGAGAATGCCCATAAGCCTGGTTAGGCAGTATTAAATTATGCCTCAAATTAAAATGTCGTACCTGCCTTGTCCTTTTAGAGCTGTGTGCGTGTGTATGTGTGTGTGTGTGTGTGTGTGTGTGTGTGTGTGCATGTGTGTGTGTATGTGTGTGTATGTGTGTGTGTGTGTGAGTGAGTGATTAAGCTGTTAATTAATTTTATGTCCTTGTATTTAATAACCGCGGACAGTGAAGATGGAGTGTGTGTGTGTGTGTGTGTGATTGAAAAAGAGAGAGAGGATGAGCGAGTGTCTTCTGGGAAATGTCTCTGTTGTAACATTTTGTTTTTGGAGGACAAAGAAAAGAAGACACAGCAACTTAAGTTTGCAGACACGTCTTCTGAAGCGTTTCCAGAATGTTTTCAATCACTCGTCTCGCGGAAAAGTTAAACTTCCCACAAATGTACAAATCCTGAGCTCCAGCTTCAGGAGTTGTTGGTTTGGGTTTTTGTTTTCACTACGAACCACAGTGTTGTCACAGAAGAACCATAGAACTGGTTCTTCTGTGGTTCCCCTTGATGGAAACACTGTGAGCTCTGCACCGTTACTGTGATTAGCGCTGTTAGCGCTCCTAGCAAAGTTAGCGCTTCTAGCACTGTTAGCTGCCGGCAAATCACAGATTGTCTCTAATGTCCGTGAAGACAAGGACTGCCCGATACTTCAGGGATACTCATAGACTTTAGCTTTTTTTAAAAAGGTAAATCAAATTTTTAAGCTAACACAATATACAATAGTTGTGTGTTACATGTGTGAGACGTTGTGGCGGATATAATGGATAACAGACAGCGTTTATTGCGCTAAACATTAAGTTGATTCATGTTTTATCTAATTTTCAAACATTTTCCAATCGTGATATTGTTAAATATTTATGTATTTATGTCATGATTCCTTTTTTGCAACATTGCTCGGCTCCCAATTGAACAAGTAAAGTAACAAAACGCTGTAAAGTGAAATAAAACCGTCTCGTGACAATCCAACTGAGACGCTCCACTGCCACCCGTCAAGTTAGAGTTTTAATTTGTGTATTTATTTGACTGTAGTTGTCGTTCTTTGTGCATCCGTGAGTTTCTGAATTAATTCAGCAACAGAAATGCAATCACTGCCAATTCCAACAGTCATCAGCTGGATTTTATTGTTTCTCTTTAAGATCAGTAAAGATTATTTTTCTTTGAGGTGAAAGAGGGAAAAAAAAAAAGGTTTCTATATTTATCGTGCTGATGAGAAGCGTCAACTGTTTCACTGGCACAACAGAGGAAGATGTGAGAAGAGGTGGAAGAGAGAAAGAAAAGAGGACGAAAAAGACAAAGAGGTGAGAATACGAAAGACTTGAAAGTGAATGAGAAGGAGAAAGAGGAGTGGGCGACCTTTCGCTTTGTGAATGAGGAAGGAGGAAGTGTGTGCAATAAGGAGAGAGGAGGTGTTTATAGAGGTGAGGGGAGGAGGGGGAGGAGGAGGTAGGGAGGGAGGGAAGGAAGGAGGGTGCTCAGAAGCATGAAAAGATGGAGAGAATAGAGACGGGGTGGAGAGAGAGCAGTTACACAGCAGGAGAGTCTGAGTGCTCCCCTCCATCAGAGACTGTTGATTAAAATTTCATCGGCTGAGGCTGGAGGTCGGAGGTGATGCTCTGTGTGTGTGTGTGTGTGAGTGTGTGTGTGTGTGTGCGCGTGCACGTGAGCCGTAAAAGCTCAGTGCCTCTTCTCCTCATGCACTCACTCACTCCTGTGCGCTCGCTCTCATTGGCTAATTGTCTTTCTTTGTCTCTTGAGCGCACTGCTTTTTAATTAGCTTCTTGCTTTTTAGTTACTACTCACCACAGTCGCTATAGCTAAAGTAGCGTGCACGTGTGCAGCTTTACTTGAGCGAATGTTCCTCATTCACAGCAATATATTGCTAGATTTCCTGAATTGTCTTCTGAGCATCCTTCTTGTCAAAGTAAAAGAAGAAAAAAAAACACTCAACAGTTATTCCTAGTGTCAAAGTGTACTGCTATTCTTCACCATTTATTCCTGTATATTACTTACAGGTTGGTGTCTGGTGTCGATTCAAATTACAGTGAATTGCTTTGAGAAATGAAAACGATATTCATCTCGCAAAACATGCCAAAGCGCTGAAAATGGTAAATGTCTTCTTTCAGACTAGTGGAAAGACGGCATCCAAAATATACACTTAAATATTGTGATACTTGTCTACTCGCGTCTGTAGATTTCTCCTGAATTCACCAAAATTTAGCATCAGATAACACCGAATTAGCATATTTAAACATAAAATATCTGAACATTTATAGTACAAAAAATAGTTGTCTCATTGTAAGTAATCAGTCAGTAAAGTGTTCATGGTGATATCTATTAGTTAAAATATTCCCCTGTTCACAGTGTTTTCAAAATGAATGTCATTTTACAATTCATATATTTAAAAGCATTTTTCTCAAAATCATCTTTTTCTTAGTTCTCAGCCAGAAATCTCCTCTCCAGCAGCTCTTACATTCACCAAACTTTCCAATTTATTTCTGATTTATAGTCTGAAGGTTTTCACAGAGGACTTTGTTCATATATCATTCACAGCCGGATTCATACAACATTGAAATGGAAATGGATTCTTTATGGCTGTTGACAGTATTTTCTGATTCATAGACTGAAAGAAAGATATCTGACATTCCCTCTGAAGACACCTTTGACTCTAATATATTAAGAAAATGGAACAAGAATGCTGAAAGCGGATTGATTCGATGTAAAACCTGTAAAACAAAGAAAATAATTGTATTAATGTGAAAAGTAATGCGCCGGGGAAATTTAATGGTGATGTCTCTGAGTTCACAGTATCTTCACAGACACAAGCAGCTGAACAAGAACATGTTGAAGTTTAAATATTTCCTGCTTTTTAAACCAGAAGTTTGCAAAAATAGACATATCAGCTTTTTAAGAATAAGTATATCAGTTCACAAAGCTGATTAGACATCTCATGGCAACCATCTTCAAAATGTTGTGCCCCAGACTAAACAACGACTTGGTTCATTGAAGCGAAAATCACGATAATTATTGATGAACATAGAAGTGTTTTTGCAGCCTGAGCCATGTTCAGTATGATAAAAAAGTCAGAGAGATCCCAGAGACCTCTTTGTTTCACCTGCTCTCGTCTCCATTAACCTCTTTTATCGAAGCCGCCGCCCACTTCTCCCTTAAGACCCCCACAGGACGCACACACAGGTGTTCACACACCTGTCACTCCGCCACACACACACAATGTGGTGTTGTGTCTGCGTCTTCATCCCCGCTGCGAGTGTCACGCACAGCTGTGGTGTTGTGACGTTTTGTCTGTGTGTGTGTGTGTGTGGGTGTGTGTGTGTGTGTGTGTGTGTGAGGCAGACCTGGACTGTGTTTTTTTGGGACTTGTGTTCTCTGAGTCCATATATTTGATGGCGTCCTGATGTTTGGTTCAAAGTTATGTGGGTTTTCACTTTTGTGTTCCTTAGAAGGAAGTGTGTGTGAGCAGCTGTGGACGATCCTCGACCAGGAACAGTGTTTGTTGCAAGCTGTTTTCAGGTATCTGTTGCCGAAACACATACTGGAGGAAATGTAGAGACACCTGCATTAAAAGTCAAGATTAAATGGAAAAACACCTTTTAAAAACCCAGGGCCAGATGTTGCACCTATTTAACTAAAAGTGCAAAAAATTCAAATTGAAATCCAATTCTTTTTTTCTCTCTGAAACAAAATGTGTGCTTACGCAAGCAAGTATGATCCCATTTAAACCAATGACGCCATGACAAGACAGTGTCAAGTCGTATTCACCTGATCACACGGTACAAGGCGGTCCTTGCAGACACATCTGGCGGAGATCTGCTCTCTGAGTGAGTGCACCTTTGATTCATTACCATCTCTTTTGATATGACACAGTCTTTGACTGTTTTTTTTTTAAAACCCCAACATGGTGAATTCTGTTTTTATTGTCACACAGAATAGTTTTTGAATGTCAGGCAGACCGTGTACTTCACGTTCAGAAATACAATCTGGTGAGTTCAATCTGAGGTCGTCCGGGTTTTATGGCTCGCATGTGTCTTTCCACGGACAGCAGGAAGGGGTTTCCTTTGTGAGTGCAGCTCCCCTGAACTCGGCATCATTATGTTTCATGGAAACTTCGCCTCGGTAGCTGCTTTTATTGAGTCGTACGCCTTCTGAAGAGAAGTGATTATTGATGAGATGAGCTGCTGTAGTTTGACGCTTTTCTCTCCATCCAATCGCCAAGCAGCAGCTCATAGTCAGCCAGTAGTGATTTGTACCGTTTTAACCGAGGGGGGAGAGTCAATGGAGTGTTGCCTGCGATTGAATTGTAGAAGCCTTTTTTTTTTTTTAAAGTGAAAGAAACAATGGGATATAGCAAAGCATAGCAATCTTAAGGGGCACAAAAATGATATGTTATCTACAAATTCATATCATTTAAGATTCCTTAAGGCTTGCTAAAGAAAAGCAGACTGGTATTGATGGTCGCCATCCAGCAGAAAGACATCGGTTCGAGGAAGCCAGCATCTCCAAGATGGCCGCCGTCCACCTAGCAGCTTAAGAGGACAGTGTGGATGCATTCCTGTACATTTGTGAGCAATTTGTGGACATATTTATTGGGGAAGTCCGTCCCTTGTTTCAAAGTCGAGCCCATTTTGCTGTGACAAAACTTGACTGGTCGGCTCAGAGGGATCTGAACCCCATCCAACAGCTTTTTTGGGGATGAACTGGAACATCAATCTCGACTTTGTCCGCAAACAACTCCCTCGTGCTCTCGTGGCGAGTGGGATCCGATCCCCGCTGGTGAAAAGTCCGAAAACCAGACGAGATGAGGAGGCTCAGATATTGAAGCAGATTAATACGTATAAAAAAACATCGTTATTCTCCTTCTCCATGGCTGGTGGATTCATCGCCACACAAGCAATAATTATTATCGAGCCGGGGGCGTTTAGCATGTATTTATGATCTCATGACCATCCTTACCAGAAGAACGCCACTTTAGGAGTGTAGAGTTTTTGCACTGCTCGATTTTTCCGATTTTTTTTCCTCTCGAAATATTAGCCCCCTCCCCTGGCTCTTTTACCTATAATGATGTACTTGCTTTCACTCTTTTGCCTCATTAAAACAGGAGTCAAGAGAAAGGGTCACTGCTTCTAGCGTTTTTCAAAATGAGCTGGCGGGAAGAAAAGCTTTTAAACGATTTCTCGTGACCTTAAAATGTGTATCATTTCGAGAATTGCTACTTGCTAAAGGAGCGTGCGGTGTCAACTCGACGCGCTTTAAACGAGCGTTGTTTTTGAGGCTTTTGGATCAGATCGCGGGCCCCGAGCGCTCGTGAGCCGGTGTGACTCGGGAACAGACGGCGCTCCAGTAGCTCAGACGGCGTCTTCACACGAACCGCACTTCAGTCTGTGAACAAAGCGCCGAGCGCACATCCACTCCGCAGCGCCGACGCTCGCTCCGACATAAAGGAGGCAGCTCGCCCCGCCGACGGCTCCCGTATTTGATATCGAGCGCACGAGGCGCCGCGTATTCACCCGCATCAGATAAAAGTCATTACGCTCTTCTCACTCTTACAAACACTACACACTCACACACACACACACACGCACACGCCGTATACACAGCCGCATCAGCAAATTAACTGAATAAAGAGCCCCCCTTTTATTTTTTTTTGCCTTCTCCTTTGAGTGGCTAATTAGCCATCAGAGCCCGCTGCGTGGAGAGAGCGAGATCCATCAAGAGGTAGAGCTTCAAAGAGCAGTTTATGGGAGCCCAAGCACTTTAATTAGGAACTATTTGTACGAGCAGGCGAAGGGAGGGAGAGAGAGAGAGAGAAAAAATAACATAATTTGAAGCCAAAAGCTGTATCATGTTGGGGGAAAATAAACACTCTCTAATGTGCACGCAGATAAAGAGAGACAGGAAGAAACTAAAAGGATTAGAGTCGAGCAGATGAGATGCTCACAAGCGAGAAGGGAAACCGGCTCCTCGCACTGGAGCATCAGCGGGGAGCCGGTGACGAGGTTTCCATCAATCCCGGTCCTCATTGCAGCGACGCGTACAGTCCCGTCAACGGCCGTGTGTTTGTTTAAAGGCACGTACGCACTCTGTTTGCCTCTTTTAACCAATTATCTGCAAATTGCAGACACTTGAAACTGCATTTTCTGGGTCTACAAAGACTCTAAAGCGGACTGGAAACATCAGCTACACAATGATCCAGGATTCAGACGTGCGTGTCAAGTACATTTAAAGGGCCAGTGTCTGGCATTTCAGAGGATCTATTTGCAGAAATGGAAAATCATATCAATACGTTTGCGTTAGTGTATGAACATGTGAAAGTCATAATTGTTTCTGTTTTCGTTAGCCAGAATAAACCCTTCATATACTACTTGAGCGGGTCCTCCTCTCCGAGTCCGCCGAGTTTCTACGGTAGCCTAGAACGGACAAATCAAACACTGGCTCCAGACTTTTCTTTTTTTTTTTACGTTACATGATACAAATCCTGTGTGTACCTGACATTTAAGTCACATGATTCCCACCATGTGTCCCCTACTGAGCTGCTGCCTCTTCATCTGTCTGTCCGACGTCGCACAGACGTCTTAATCTTAAAGAGCAGAATGGAAAAAAAAAACTCATTCCTCTATGGAAAGTCATGAATAAGCATGAGCAAAGAGTTATTGTAAAAGGTCTGACAGCAGAGTAAGTAAGCCGGTAATGGTGCAAAGCACTTCAAGTTTGTGTGGAAGTGTAAAAGGTTTTAATGAGACGTGTGCTGAACTGTGTGTGTATCTGTGTGTGTGTGTGTGTGTGTGTGTGTGTGTGTGTGTGTGTGTTGGTGACCGTTTTAGGGTGAAAATATTTAGTTATCTAAAATTGTGATTTTACTGGTATTAATACGTGCAGTCATTTGAGTGACCGGCCTCTACTCGACACCATAATTAGATGCGTCTCACTGAGATATCTTCATCTGGCAAAGCTGTTCTTTGTTTCTCTGTCGGCAATTCTTTTTTTTTTATAATGAAAAAATATAATTGGAAATTTCCGATTTGTGCGAAGCTGTACACCACGAATGCGTTTTTGGATCAAACTGAAAGACATGAATGCTTTCGGAGGCAGGAAGTTGCGAAAAGCACGCTTCATGTCACTAAACCTCCTTTTGATATTCAATATGTTTTCATCTAAACATCCACCGGCTGGTATTGGACGCGTTGGAACGGACCGATTCTGCTCTCCGTGAGCGTTGCAGAATATAACATCAAAAAAGGAATCTGCTGATGTCTCTCATGTGGTCACTCTGTCATCCGTGTGGCAATAACCGCATGTGAAGCGGACCATTACAGGAAGTGTCACTTCACAGAATCACGTAAATGGCTTAATTCCACCCTTGTCCCGATGGTAATGTCGGTAATAGTCGCACGACCGCGCGCATGCAAACACAGACGGAGCGTCTCCTGCTCCAGCCCACTCCAGTCTGTTTGCTGAGCATCCGTCCTCGATGATCTTTTGTCTGTCAAAAGCTCTTAGCGCTTCCACAGCCCTCTGCTCTCTGCATTCATTATTAATGGACCTCAGCAGGCTAGGAACACACACACACACACACACACACTCACACACACACACAGGCAGGGCCTGCACATCACCGGTAGCTATTTTAGACGAGATATTAAATCAAACACTCAAAATATAGAGGGAAAGAAACGGTCATTGAGAGGATGGCGGACGGCGAGATGGAGCCATTGTTCTTATCTTTAGCTGTAAGTGTAGCTGTGAAATATATCAACGAAGAGGGGGAGCTGCTATTACAAGTAAACAACATGTAAATGAACTTTTATGGATATTTAGAACATCCATATGGTCCAATACAGTGTAACGTGCTGCGTTCAACACCAGCTGGCTTTCTCCTCAGCGGTGACGCTGCTTTTGCTTTCGACCTTGTTTGTCATTGACCTCACAACAGTTCCCTCATTAAATTGGGTTACATTGAAAGCCGTGAAATGAACACTGTGGAAATTATTCTGTGAAATGAGAACGTTAACTGCAACTGCAGGAGCGATTTTGCTCTGGACACGCATGTATAAACAGAGCGTAATGGGCTTTATTGATGACTGAATGCAAAAATAAAATCACAGATTTTCACAGCGATGCGTCAAATGAAGCGGCTTGGCCGGCGCTCCTCAGCGTTAAAGTGTGACGCTCTATGTACCGCTCTAGGGTGTGTCAATAATACACTGCTCACACGCATGATGTCTTGAAAATAAACATCCGCCTTCACAGGAAGTCAGGTTTTGGCATCAAAACCATTTAGTTGGGTTTAGAGCGCCGACTAACGACTCGCATCGAGTCACCTAACCAAATGTTTTTACTTTTTCATTTGGCGCGAGCTACAAACAGTGGACTACGTAGTTTTGTTGCCCATACCTTGTTTTGTTTTCGGCGCCAACGGAAGTTTATTTTGAAAAGACCGTGTGCGGAAAACCTTCCGTAAGATGGCACGCAAACCGTTGTATGAGCATATGTTGTCTCGACCTTCTTGCCTTTCATAATACATCATTTTCTTCGATGACACATTGGAGTTGGTTGCAGACAAAAGCAACTCGTACTCTCAACACTCTCATCGTTGCAATCAGCAGCAAAACTCTGCAGCCAATGCCCGGCTCGCAGCGCGTCACACACGCTGTAATTAAGAAAAGCCAAGTGGGAGAAAATGTTCACATCCGCCTCGGAGTTCTAATTATGAGCAGGTGAAACTGTGAATTTCTGGCGTCAGCGGGCTCTCTTGAGTGTTGAAAACGGCGACACAAGTTGCACCAAACTGGTGGCCAAATGGCTGCGGAGCCGCCGCCTGACAGCTTCATCCAGATGAAATCCAGTATTGACACCAATGCGGTTCAGCCAATTCCAACTGGCTCCACGGTTACGTCTTCGTGGGTTTGCTTGTTATTTATCTGTTACGACTGCGGGGCCGAGGTAACTCTGAAGCGCCATCGCACAGCTAGCAGGAGGTTTTCCCACTCTGCCAAAGAGGACGTGAAGGCAGTAGTTATTTATTTATTCTTTGTTCGACGGAGCTCAACCTCTTACTTCAGCCCACCTTCAGCTGCCAGCAACAGAATCTCAAGCTCTCTGATTGGAGGATTCTTACTGCAGCAGGTCTCGAGTTGACTTCTGTCCTCAAAGTGTTGTGTTCACTGTCTCGTACCTTTGACTTTTTGTCGATGAAGCGGATTTCTTTCAGCGCAATGTCTCATTTTATTTGGGCTGATGATTCAACCGGAAGAGCTTCGTGTCAATCTCAGGGTTGACAGCTTTATTATTTTATTTATTTACGGGAAACAGTGTGTGCGTGTGTGTGTGTGTGTGTGTGTGCGTGGCGCGTGTGTGTTTTTCATTGTGACCTTTTGCCGTATGGTGTGGGACTGAGCGGGGGGACAGAAGGCGAGCCTCACACATGTTATCAGTCCGAGTTGTTATCCAGCTGACACACACGCACACGCACACACACACACACACACACACACACACGCTGCAGGCCGTACATGTCATTGTTACCTGATATTCATGGTGTGTAGGAGAAACAGACGAAGGAGAAGGTCATACGAGTGATGTCAGAGGCGACGCGTTCACCGCCAGCCGGGGGTTTGATTGCCGCTCGCTCCCCTTTCCACAGCCTCGGGCCCTCTCTACCCTCTGTCCTCCGCGCCCACCTCCCACAATCCTCAGCATCAGTCCAGCCGCCCCCCGGCAGACGCACGGACCTTTCTATTTTTTGATTCCTAGTCCGAGTGAAAACAATGGTACAGTCGGTGCGCCGGCAGAAACCTCTAATAGAGGCTGTGTTTCCTGTATCAAAGAGAGCTGATATTCATGGGCCTGTAGTTGTGTCTGATGATGAATAATGTAACACATACGGCACAGCAGCACAGTATAATTCCAAGGAGCCCTGGAAAGGATAAGGAGAGCAATATTTCAGATAAGAGGGAAGGGGTGAGGGGGAGAGATTTCAAAACTTTACTTTTTTTATCTCCATAAATATGTTTTGCCCGTGTCCTCCAACAGTATTGTTTCCGTTGGTGATAAAGGATTCCAAACTCAAAATTCACAAGAGTTTTCTGCAGCGGATAGAAGTTCAATGGAAGCTCATGTGTCGCCACGCAACCTGTGTCACACGATACCAGGGTGGTTTATGGGTGGGAGAAGGTTGAAAGTTCCCCAAAAGGTCCCAGGATATTTTAACACATGTGCATAATCAAAGACCAGACTATGTTTATGGTTTACGTGCCATTGTATAAACCTCACACTTTTTTTTAAAGCGCTAATTTGGGAGGGATATTTTTTAACGGGGACATATCATGCTCGTTTTCAGGTTCATACTTGTATTTTGGACTTCTCCTTCTAATGTTCACACAACACAGTATTTGTGTCAGACTATTTGTCTGAATATACCAGGATCCACCCTGAAACACTTTGTGTTAGAGTCTCTTTAAGACTCTCCTTCCAATCTGCTCTGATTGCCTTGCAATAAAAAAATATATAGTGCACCTTTGCAAAGGTTGTTCTTAAGCCGTGGTGTAGCAGTATATTCTAATGATATTTCCCCTCTAAATCTTCACAACCAACCAACAAAAGACACTGCTCTTTTACAATAAGGTGCATAACTGGAATGATAGGCCGAACGTTTGTATCAGCGTCAGGATTGTTATTTGTATTATTCGTCGGGTTGGTTGGTGGTGCATGCGATGCGTCTTAGACTCAGTAAGTTTCCGCGTATAAATACACGTCATCACTACGAGATTTAAAATCTAAGCCCTGTCGCTGTGCTGTCTGGAAATAAAGCGCTCGGCTGTTTTAGTTCCACTCCAGATAACCTGATGTCTGTTTGATAATCTCCAGTATTGGTTTCCAGATGCATTAGCAGTGACTGATCTAAGTTCAACGGAGACGTAATAGCCTCCCTCAGCATGCTTGACTGGATATTGTATTACACACACACACACACACACACAGCGATTACTCAAAGGAATACCAATGCTAACAAATCATAGCAACAATCTAGACAAAAGGCTAACCCATTGGGGTTCCTGGCGGCGCCAGTATCCACTTTGCAGAAGACTTTGTTACTTGCCGTCATCTTGGCTTCTGTACATGTGCGCTTCTGCTTTTTAAGTTTCCTTATGAAGAAGCATCACCCTCCAACAGAGATATCTCTGATTCATATTCATATGCAAATGAGCATTCTTAGGCGAGAAAAAAAAACAACTTATTTTTTTATGAAAAGAAGAAAAGGAAGCGGGAAGTTCGGCTTATCACCACTCAACAGATGGCTAGACTAAATGTGTTGGTTTGTCTGTTTTGTCACTGAGTCTGAGCGGAGCAGAGCTCCAGCGCTGGCCGATGTGAATGGATAGAAACAACCAGCTGCTGCTGAGGGGAAAAAAAAACAACAACAAAAAAACATTCCTATAGTGGCTGTAATTTGCTTGGATGGTGGAGGTGGAAAGAGCCAGAGGATCAGGATGAGAACCCTCATTTGCCAAAGGCCTCTGGTCACACAGAGGAAATTAATTCAATTCCAAGTAGGTACAGTAAAGGCAGAATGCTGCAGGATGGAGCTCGAGCCAGGTAGCTCGCAAGAAAGTGCTGAGTGGACGGTTCCTGGGCTGTGGACGGACCTGCTGTCTTCTTTACCTCCCTCTCTCTCTCTCTCTCTCTCTCTCTCTCTCTCTCTCTCTCCGAAAGAAAAAGTCAACCTAAAATCTAAGTCCCTATGATCAACACATTAATTTGCTTATTTTTTATTTTATGTAATTACTAGCACTGCTGCTCTGAAATCTGATGTCCCGCCATCTGCTTTGCATCTGTTTGCGATGTAAAACAATCTTAAGTATCCCGAGCGCTCTTTGTACCCTTGTAGTAGCATTCAATAAGGCTTGCTTTTTTTAATTCACATTTTATATCAAACAGCTGTTTTTTTTTCATCTTCTTTTTTAATATCTCTTCAGATTATCACCAGCTGTACACTGCGTCAAAAACGCAACTGGTAGTTTAAGTGAGAGGGAAACAGGAATTTCAGAACACATATAAAAGAAGCTCAGAGAGGAGAGGTGCAGCCTTAAGGTCAGAAAAGTAGGTTAGTGACCCCTAAAGGTTTCTGGCTCGAATCCCTGGAGGTAATGTGCCCTTGACCGCGGAACTGAAGCCACCAGCAGACCAACAACTGTGTTGATGCTGCGCTGCTGCCAAAAACCTGCAACCGTAAAGTTGTTGCCCAGATGTCTCCGCTATCTCTGGGACAAAAAGGTTGAAGACACAATTATAGCAATATGTGCTTACGTTTCCTTGTTCCTCTCTATATATCTGCCTTTTTGTTTCTTGGTTTGACTTTCCCTCCGTCATCCCGTTCTCCTACCTTCCCTCTATCTTGCGGTATAACTTCCACGGCTGGTTGATTTGGGGGCGAGAGGAGGGAAAACAGGCGAGGCTTCCACAGTTCAGGGCTCCTGAGAGCTCGGGCTGGGCAGCAGCAATCAATCACGGGCTAAATCCCTCCTCTCTCAGGACTGCCATGTGCCAGGTGACATGGTCAACAGCTGCAGAGAAATATAGAGCCTGCAGTGGGCATTTGAATTTACGAGTTACGAGTAAACAGAGTCTCTGAACGGGCTGCAGTCTGGAGAAAACCACTGAATATTTAAGCGAGACTATCTTGACAAATGCATCAGTCGGTTGTTGAACCACCGTGACCAAGCTCTGCCCTAAAAGGTCCCTTGTTGAGCTTTGATGTTCCGATACTATTTTTTCCTTCTTGATACCTGAACTTAAGTATTGTCGGACACAGACTACCAATTTAATACCAATGCCTTAAAAATAAAACAATCCCAGCTGTACACGACTGACCCTGTATGGATGTGATATGATTGCTATCATTGTTGTGTGGCCTGGCTCAGTTCAAACCCTTTGAGAAACATGAACAAAAACATACAGAGAATGGACGCCATGTATATTTTCCAGGGTGAAATATTTTCATATTGTTGACATTTTACGATCTCGGCCTAACGTTGCACTTCCCTCTAGCACCTGCCTTTTTTTCGGAGCTGATGATGGTAGCTTCTTTCTCCTCTCTGTTGTGGCGCTTGCGCAGTACTGATTGGGTTGTGAGTGACACGTGTAATAGTTCCTGTGAAACAAAAATGAGCTGATAAAGGGATATTGCATCCACAGCATCTTACATATGTGACTGGTGTTGTGATAAAAACTGAAGCAACAGGTTTTAAGTATATTTATGTCTGACTTCCATGTGTTTCCTTTTTCTTGCAGACATGTCTAGAGTTGGAGCGATACCTACAGACGGAGCCCAAGCGACTCTCGGAGCTCTTTGATGAGGAGCTGGACGGCCTCCTGACGCCTTCCTTCATGCAGGGTGGAGACAGTGATGAGGACCTGATGGATCCCCTCCTCCCCAGCCTCCCTGACCAACCCAGCCCACCTCCACTACTGGTATCCCTCCCCAAGATCCAGGCCAAAATCCTGCAGGTGCCCAATTCCAGCAAGGCCCAAGCACAGCTAGGGGCTGAAACCCTCACACCAAAGGACCAGGTCCTGGCGGGAGTCAGTGCCGCACAGCTCAGCGCCGCCGTCACGTCCCTAACACCGCCATCGTCACCGGAGCTCGGCCGCCACCTCATCAAATCCACACAAACACTGACCGCGACGGCGGACGGCACGCTAACGCTCAAATTTGTGGCAAAGAAGGTGGGGTTGGGTGCGGCCAAACTGGTGGCGGCGCGAGCGCTACCGTCGCCGCCGGGCCGGGGAGGAGCCCTCAGTGATGGCGAGCATGGAGGAGGAGGAAGTCTGGGAGGAGAGGTACCAGAGAACAAAAAGAGAGTCCACCGGTGCCAGTTTAATGGCTGCAGGAAGGTTTACACCAAGAGCTCCCATCTGAAGGCACACCAGAGGACTCACACAGGTAAGACCTTCATTACATTCATAACAATGACCTTTGTCCTGTAGTCCAGAGGAGCTTGTCCTCTCACTCATTTGGGACCCATGCAAGAAACCCGTAGAGCTTTCGGATTTTTCTGCATTTTTCAGGCAACAATCATTTGTGATCTGTGTTTAGTGCGAGACTGAAAAGAGCATCAGCACCCAGTTTTTGGACGATGCAGCAGGACATTATGTAGACTTAAAAAGTGAAGTGTTTTCATGGACAAACATTGTGACGTTAGTGGTGGAGGACTGGATGCAAAGAACCCTAAAACAAGAAGCAAAGCTGGCTGCAGTACAGCTCTGCCAGAACATCAGCTGGGACGCAACCAAGTGCCTGATGATGTCAGTGAGACTTGGCAAAGCTTGACAATGATGACCTTATTAGAGGGTGTACAACTTCTCTGTTTACTTTCTGCGCCCTAAAATAAGTAGACTGTTTATAGAAATGAATACAAAGTCCTACACTGTAAGCCTCCCTGAAGTTAAGCAGATCAAGTCGACTCTCTGTCTCTGTTCCATTTCAACCCAATTTGTTGTAGTTCAGAACCAACACAATGGAAAATGTCACAACTACACTACAATCACCAGCACTGTGGTTTCAGAGGCAGCAGATTCAACTATGTGCTCAAACCCAGAGCTTCGAGCAAAAACGATTCACACTCGCCAAAATCTGCGAGTGTCAAAAAGGACCTTTCGCACCCAACATTTTCTAACGATGCAATATTCTCTATTCATACTAGGCGGATAAAAATTGGGAGCTCTGAGGAGCTTTGAGAATGTCTGTTTTATTTGAGGAGAAATTTCGTGACCTCTCCTCGTCTTCTTCTGCTTACAGGTGATCGTTTCTAGATCTTATAAGTTTCCCCATGCGTCTTGATCCCAGCTCAAGGCCAAGAGGCCCTGCCACAGTAATTGCCTGATGAGTGATAGACTGGTGGTAAATGACATTGGTAATTCAGCCGTGTCCAACTGGGTCTGACACGGGGCTTTAGCTGCTAACTACAGTTGCCCTCTCAGTGACCCTCAGAGAGAACAGACAGCAGGCTGATGTGTCCGGGGGCTGTTTGCCGAGAGCTCTCCAAAGTGCATGTGGAGACGAGCTTTGGCTAGATGACGGAGGCTCATAAGTGAAGACGGATTTGACTGATACAGATTATGCGAAATTTGTGATTTGCTTGAGTTTGCACAGCATTAAGTCACCTAAGCTAAGGTTTATATCTGTCATTGTAAGAAGGTTACTCGATAAGGAGCAATCTGTTGTCATTTTCTGAATGGGAAATCGCCCATAGCACTATGAGACAAAACCTTTTAATTCATTCTACAGTTAAGTCTCTGGATAAAAGAAGTTCTTGTTTGACAGAAAGTAACAGTAAAATACAATTCAGGGTAAAATGAAGTTCACGGAAAAGCAAAAGATACTTATCAGGCGTTCAGACCAGGTGGCAACCTCCGGGTTTAAAAAGGAAAGCCATGCGGATGTGCCTTCAACTTTCATTCTTTCTATGGCTTCTATGGTTAAAAAAAAAAGCCCTGCACATATTTGGCAGTGGCTGTCCTTGTTGTGACATGGCTTTGGATTACGGCAAAAGTGGTTTAAATTTGCAAAAGTGTTCTTTGTTGGAGTAATTTAGCAATTTAAGGTGGTAACCAAAGACTAAATTGATTTATTGTTAAAAGAAAAAACCTTTGGAATGAAAAATGTGTTCTTTTTTGCCTGAAAAAGCATAAAGATGTATTCATATTGTTGTTTGTTTTGATTTACGTTCACGCTTAAAAGTCCATCACTACTTTTAAAGGGACAGAAACATCCCGAAACATCCTTCTATCTTTTTCATGTCGAAATGCATTCTGGATTGGACAGCTTTTAGCCCGAATAGCTGAGGCTGAGCACATCACATATCTGCAGCATGAGGCCGGTGAAAACTTGCACCACCCGGAGCTAGCATTATTTACCTCCAACTTTAGCCACAGCGTCATTTACAGTATCTGGAGTGGTTCATGGCCTCCGGGTGTCATCATCTAGTGTTAGCAGGTTCCTTGGTGTTCATCAGGATTACAGTACATAGCCTGCAGACCCCCTACTGTATTAATACGGGCAACCTTGGCATCATTAATCCAGCGTGTTACATGCTTATACGATCCCAGTGACCATCGCTTTGCCCTAAGTATAGCTTTACATTCCAGGGCAGCACCTAGCGTAGCCTCGGGAATCCAGGGCAGAGGCTTTATTATAGCTAATCCAGAATGAAGCAGCTAGCTTTCTGGTAGCCTAGCCGCTAGCTGCAGTGCCTCTAATCTTTTGATGATTCTACAGCCGAGTCATGCCATCCAACGATGAGCTTTTAAAGGCAGAATCATACATTGATGGGGGAAGACACCCTGGAGACACTGCAGCTTCTTCTTCAGTGTGTGTGTGTGTGTGTGTGTGTGGTTGTGTGGTATAAATGTGGGGGCGGCGTATTCCCTCCCGATGTGTTCGCTACAAGCACAGCTCTGTGGTTTAATTAGCTTAATCCTCTTTTTTGGGTTATTATGACCATAAATCATTGAACATACATGTAGGGAGGGATTAGCGTATAGCAGAGAGTACAGGGAGGAGCAAGCGCAGAAAGACTGCGCGGCAGCGATACACTTACTGTCACAGAGTGCTCTGTCAGGACTTTTACTGCACATGTGCGGTGATTCCACACGACGTCGCTAATCATGTTCCTCTGTCTGTATCCCAAACTATTTCTCTGAGGTGCAGCTTCGAAGGGATGCTTACTTTCTTGTATGAAAATGTTTTAATGAGGGGAATTTGTTATGTTAATAGATGCACAAATTAATTAGGTGAATCTCTGAAGTATCCAGTCAGAGCTGGAGAAACAGAGATTTTTCTGACTCCTCTTTATCTCCAAAAAGACGAGACCTTGTTTTCTCAAGCTGCAGTCCAAAACGATATACTTCACGACATACTTGGCACCAGAGATAGCAGAATAGATGAACAGCTTGTAAGAGCGTTTGTCTCGACTGTACTTAATGAAATGGGCATCAACTCAGTAAGCACGTTTTCTTTGAAAATTGAAAAATCATACCTGATAAAATATTCGGATGTGCATACACTGCAGCTCAAATACACTTTGCTGCTGTCAGATGATGATGTGTGAATAATCGGAGACAAAACAGAATGAATAAAGCAGAGACATGTTTAGAATAGCGAAGCGCCAAGGGAGACAGGGTGGAAACTGCTAGCCTGTAGCTCCATCAGTGAAGAAATACACCTTCCACCAACAAGCTGTCTGCTTGCTTAAAAGATGAATGGCAGTTCTAAGCTACCCACACAACATAGAGGAAAACACAAAATAACCAAATAGACATTCACCTGTCAGCAAGGGTGTGATGGTATTGTGGTACAATACACAATACAGAGTAAACGGTTAAATGCAATCCCTACGTGGAGTCCTCAATAAGTTTGAATGTGTAAAAGCTATTGTTATCCTGCTTGTGTGACAGCCAATTTCTTAAAGGTTTAAAAAATACTAAATTCCAAATCAAGCACATATCTATGACGAAGAGATTGCCTCAACATGGCTCTCAGCTAACAACACAAACAGCAACAGGATGACAGCTTGGGTCAGAAAGGGGTTATCAACCGTAACTGCTGTATGAGCGCAGTGGATAGAGGCGTCTGTTAGTTAGCCAGTGTGGCATGCACACTGGGACCATGTTGGAAAACATACACAAACACAACTAAATCCACTTCTTTCTTTTTAAGTTGATATTTTATTGAGGTATTTCTACAACAAAACAACTAAAGATTTTTTTAAAAATAAGCCACTTAAAGGTAAGAAGGAATACAAGAACTATCCATGTGAATGCGTCTGGCCAAGACAGGACACAAGAAAAGAAACACACAGACATAAAAAAAAAACATGCAGGATAAATCCACTTCTAATATACAATATAATATGACTCCTCCTTCTGCACAACAAAAACCTTCATTAATGGAAACCATGAAGCAGCTTGTCACAAGCAGATCTTCAAAGATCTTTCAAAATGTAAAATGAAAAAGAGCAAACTGAAATATATCTGAGTATTATTCTCCAAAGCCCTCTGTTGGCTACACCTAAAATCCAAAACACACATTTGTTTAACGCCATACAGTTGACATTTTTAAGCATTGATTGAAACCTCTGACAGTTTACAGAGCTGCAGGATATTTGAAAGCATTATATTTAAAGGCACGACTGATTTTTATAGCGAGCAGCCAGTAGTTTCCATTCATTTCTATATGCTATAAAAATCAATTAGCACGCTGCTGAAACTTGCTTGAGTTGTATAATCCATCATTAGAGAACAACTCTGCATTGAAATTTTCACTTTCGTGAATATGACTTATGTTGTGAATAAGACTTATGTTGCTCTTAAATAACTATGAAAATCAGCTGCGCAATCAAATAAAAAGTCTGCGCTGCGTCGCCTCACAAAGATGATGTCGTTTTATCAATTACTTTGAGAGGTTTGTGTAATCGGAGCGAGTTTCGAGAACAGGCTGGAAAAAAGAAAACGATCAAATTTCACACATGGTTTGCAAAAATGCTCACTGTGATGTGAAGTATAATTATGTGATTTGTAGATTACAGGTTAAAACACTGCAGCCGGAGTCTGACTCCATAAGAACTCCCAAACCCCCACCCTGCAGCCTCATGTGGATTCAGGAAAAACCCTGCTGTAAACCCAGACCTACACACACACACACACACACACACACACACACACACACACACACACACAAACACACACATATACCTCTATACCCCTCTTCACCCTCTGGGTCCATCCTCCAACCTGCACTCTCTCTCTCTCTTTCTCTCTCTCTCTCTCTCTCTCTCTCTCTCTCTCTCTCTCTCTCTCTCTCTCTCTCTCTCTCTCTCTCTCTCTCTCTCTCTCCATCCATTTGCTCATTCAGTTTGGGTTGCCAAGCAACTGCATCACCCTCCTCCATAATTGGATGGTGGCTGGTTGATTGTCCATGCCTGTTAATCTCTCTCTCTCTCTCTCTCTCTCTCTCTCTCTCTCTCTCTCTCTCTCTCTCTCTCTCTCTCTCTCTCGAACCCCCCCTTTCTCTCTTTCTCTCAGTTGCTAGGTGACTTTACCACGCATCCTTGCCTTGCCGTGCTATAATTGGCTGGCGTCATGGTTGCTGTGGCGTCGGGCCCGAGCTGGCCTTGCTTCATTCCTCCAACTGTGTGTGTGTGTGTGTGTGTGTGTGTGTTATAACATGTATGCGTGTGTGTGTTTTGGGGGGGGTCTATTGAAGGAAGATGGGGCGCCCTGGCCAATTACAGAAGACGGGTGTGAAACGGCCGCCTGTCTGGCACCTGCGGCCCCCACTCGTACCCCATATCACACACACACACACACACACACACAGGTTGAGAGTGTAACATTTCTCCGACAGGATAAGCTGCCAAGTGGTTTGCTATTGCATATTGAAGATATTGGTCCTGTATTCAGTGAGCGAGGAGGACTCTGTGGAGTGAGTAGGAGGATTCACACATTCTGATACTGCTCCCGAGGATTCAACACGGGGGATTTTTGCTTCTTAACAGAACTAAAAGCAAATCCGTTGCAGAGTCAAATGGTACAGGAGAGAAAAAAAACTCTTGCGCTGATTGCAGGAATCGTGTTCGCTCCCGTCTCGATTCCTCTTTTTGAGCAACCTTGATGTGAATAAGAAGTAAGGAGAGTCGAGAAATAACTGAATCTTTTGCCATCAGAGCATCGACAGGTCGATATCTGTCTCGTAGACTGCAGAAATACATGTTTTAGTTCCAGAAATGTGTGTATATTTGGTAGCACTTTGTATTAAGTAGACATTATTAGCATGAGTAAATCATGAATAAACACTGAATTCTGTATTGATAAAGCATTATTCCAACATTAACACTGATTAGTAACTCATTAGTATGCAATTCATAAACACAGTCATACATCAGAGTGTTTCATTCTGGATTAATAAGCTTGGGTTTTCATCAAACTTTATAAATGATGGATTCTCCATTTGTAAATGAAGTATTAAGGACTTACAGATGATTAATAAGATCATTTGTAAAGTGTTAGTAAATGATTAAAGAAAAACTGCAATTCACAATTAATTCAAGTAGTTACTACTCGTTAGTTAAGTATTAGTTGTGACTTCATCTAAAGTGAAGACTATTTATACCTTATAAAGCATTAAAACATGTTTTTTATACTATACTAAAAGTATATTTTGTAAACTGAAGAATATCCTTGCTCAGACATATCCAAGTAAAAGTGAGAAAAAGAAGAAGAAAAAAGGCTTTTATTCTCCTGAAGTAGACGACTGTAGTCACAGTGACGATATGGTCTGTAGTGTAGCGCTGCCAAACTCTTCCTCCAGCAGGTTCCTCAGCTCGTCCTCGGGGCCCCGGCACATGCTGACAGATGAAGTCTCTCCAGCTCCTTCTGAGTCTCCCCAACAGGGATTTCCAGCTATATCCGTCCCCTGCAGCTGCCCCGTCCAGCTACAGCATCTGACTGGCTTATTTCTGTTTGCTCCTCCTTTGCGGTCATCACAAGCACCTTGTGGCCGTATCGGTCATGAGATTCCATCTTTCCCATTATCGCGGGCCGATACAAAGCCTGCAGTGCTGCAGCTGATGCAGCTAATTAGCAGCTCACAACCTTTTCTAGCGACCCATTAAGGCTTCCATGGCCTCCGATGAGACTTCCACACAGCGCGCCAATGTCCAAAAGAGCCACCGGTTTAGCCCGCACCACTAAAACACTGTCGGCCCCACGATGGAGAGTTTTAAAAATAGATATTAATGGAACAAAACCTTGGATATATATATATATTTTTTTTTTTTCATTTAACGCGTTCTTTTAATTCCAAACCTTGGCTTCTACATGACCCACAATTTGTCCGACGCTGTTTCACAGCTTGTGTCCCCTTCCGTACTTGCACTTGCTGTTGTGTTCTGTGCAGTGGGCCCCGCATTGTGTTCTCATAACGGTCAAGTGTGTAACGCCGGCCACTTTGTCACACTAAACGGCGGCCATCTTGGCCACATACAGCCTAAAAGTGAGGGACCACCAAACTTTTGAAGGAGGCAGCCGAGGAAGCTGCAGTTCTGGTGAGCGGCAGAATACAGTTGATAGAATTGTCATGTTGGCAAACAAGCCAGGAAGTATTCAAATTGACACACAGCATGAGTTTCAAGTGTGTTGTGCTAGTTGCGGCTAATTTAGCCTCCAGCAGAGCTGAGCAGCATACTGCAGAGGTCAGGTGAGCTGTTTCATAAAGTAAAAAAGCCCCAGAAACTCTTCTGTTACTAAGGCTCATAATTTAGATTCATCGCTCCACTGGCCAAGATTTCCTTTATTTTCAGACTTGTAGTCTTCAGGCCCGTCCGACGTCCGGCTACTAATACTGATGCTAATTTAGCTGAAATTTGGATAGAACATGTCGGCCCTTCAATGAAAGTAACTTTGACAAAACCCAATGAATTACAAAAGCAAGTGCAACAAAGGCTAGGGAGGATCCTCGATTGGATACTTGATAGTTGCTATCTTGATATTAAGTATAGACGAGGTGACAGAGGGAGGCACGTCGCCCCAAAATGCAAAATGTTAAGACTGCAACAAAACCCCGATCCCTGTTGTGGAAATCAGCAACCGGCAGACCAGGATTTGACTAGACCATTTGAATATGCAAACCCAGGAGAGGCACCTCTCACGATCTAGAATTCATTTGGTCCGAGAACAACTGCGTCACCTCGTCGCGTTGTGTCCGCGGATGAAAGACGACACTGATCAAAGTTACACAGGAACTAGTGTGTGTGTGTTTGTGTGGAGGGGGAATACAGGGGTCGGATATTCCTGTAGCACATCATCTTTTACTCTGCGTTGCATCACCTCGCTGTCAGAGCCGCTCTTCCGCCTCAGATATCGGTCCATGTGAAGGTGTGCTTTCCACAGCTTCCGTCATTCTGACACATGTGTATGAAGTATGATTCACCCATCCGCTTCAAGGCGGGTCAACAAAGTCTGCTTGTGTGGAAACGTCTGCATTGAAAAGTAAAAGTGTTTCCTTCGACAAGAACATTTTCGAAAGAGGTAGAACGAGATCACATCACTCGGAAAAAAAAAAAAAAAAGCTGCAGTAACTGCTCTCTTACAAATAAGCAGGTAAAGAAACTACCCAGAACCTTTGACCCAGAGCAGCGTCTGGCCATCTGTCTCCGGTAAACTGTTGTACAGCCGGAGCTTCTGGAAGCTATTTTATTGAGTTTCGTTTTAGTGAAATGCTCTCCTGTGGTAAACGGTTACCCAGTGTATATGACTCCACAGGGCTTTTATTGTGAAAGGTAATAGCGGAAGGCGTGGATCCAGCCTGCTGTTGTTGGAAACATTAGTGTATGTTGTGCGTGATTGGATGATGCTTATATCTTTTTTTGTTTTTACAAGAAAATCCATTCGCTCCATAATCATGATCCATGTGAAAGTATTCATGACAAAAGAAAGAGTTTGGCATTTCCCTTGTGTGGGAAGACCTTTACTCTGGGAACTCATTGTTAGAATTGTTGCTTTCCACATCTGTAATCAAAATGATTTGCCATTTTGGTTTTCACTTTATTTGTCTGACGCCCAGTCCATTTCTTTGGGAACGCTTCTTAAGGTTGATGAAGAATCCCGAGCGAGGGACGTAACTCTCCCACAAACACACATCTCTTTCTCCTGGTTTACAGAAAGCCGATGAATTGTTAGGCCTTGATAACAAAGTTCTGATTGGGCTCGGCTGTTCTTTACAACCAGGAAAACAGGAGGACCAGACTGCTTTGAATCTGTTACACATCTCGATGTGGGTGGCAGTGCAGAGATCTGGAACCAGCTTCTACTTAAAGAGCTTTAACTGTTTTACTTCCAAAATCCTGATTAAAAAAAAAAAAAACACCCGACAAACACCCTCTACTATCCAATTATCCTTTCCACCGTGGGGTGAAATACTTCAGTTTTCACAGTATAGTTCCACTTTGTTTGTGTCTGTCTCCTTGGAAAGGCTGATGTGTGATGTGATGAGGGGGGAGGGGCTGGCAGGGCATCTGGATGACTGACTGTAAACTGCTGTATTGCTCCCCATCAAGAGTCATCAAGACCCCAATTATGGTTAGCACAACCCCAGCTCTCACACACACACACACACACACACAGTCCCTGACAGCAGGAGTCTGCATCGAGGTTTGGCCAGTTCCAGAGTGAGCAGTTTAGGTGTGTCGTCTTCATCAATATACTAAAAGTTCTATTTTTCCATTCATTTATTGGTTTAAATAACTTTTTCTTTCTTTTTGTTATACACGTTGTGCACATTACTGGCAGACTCCTTTGAAGCGTAACCTTTGTGTTGATTTTGGCGGCTCCTGTGGACAAAAGCGGAAGTGCGGTAAGATCCACATCCGCATTTGTCGTGGAAGGGACTGACAGAATTATTAAAAATGACATTTCACAGCAAGATGAGTCCCTTTTTAGAGCTTGTTTCTCTCTCTTTGCTGAGCTCTCGCCCCAGTGTCAGCCATAACCACAAAATATAACGTAGAAAAAAAGATTCAAAATGTCTGACTCACCGCCAAATCTTTGCTTGTGTAAATATTAGAACGCATGCTCATCTGGTCTTAGTGTCGTAAAAGCTTCGTCCGTAAGAATAACTCTGTATAAGTAGATCATCGTCTCATCTTCTGCTTATGCGCAGCCATCAGTATTAAATTGAGACCAGTTTCACGACCAGTTGAAAACTCACTGCGGCAGCTTTAATTAAAAAAGACATTTGTTCGTGTTCACACTTTGTTTCGTCATTTTAGTTGTAGTTTTATTTTCTGGGTTGCTATTTGAGTTTGTGAATGGTCTGTTCAGAGAGAGAACCTCACTCTCGTACAGGCAGTCAGACATCATCACGTCCCATCTGAAGACAGTCTGCTCACACTACACACTGCACACACACTGCACACACACACACACTGCACACACACACACACAGCTGGAAGGCTTTCTATCGTGGAGAGATAACTACAGGCTGAGAACAATAGAGCATCTCTCCTCCCATCTGGTGAAGTGGGGGATGAAACTTCATTTACATTTTCAGATCCCATCACCTCAGGGTGTGTGTGTGTGTGTGTGTGTGTGTGTGTGTGTGTGTGTGTAAGGGGGGGAGCGAGATTCATTTCAGGGTGAATTTAGGATTATGAATTAACACGCCGCAGTGCTGAAAGACTTAATTTACAGCTAATTGAGTGTATTGGCTCATTGAAATGGCTGTTGTGTTAAAACTGGCCCGCCTGCCCAGCCCCGTGTGTGTGTGTGTGTGTGTGTGTGTGTGTGTGTGTGTGGGTCTGTAAAAAGCAAAGAGTGGTTACATGTATATTAGTGAACAGCTGTAGATTAAATGTGTGAAATTAGATGTAGAAATTTTAATAAAATGTGACACCTTCTCTCTCTCTCTCTCTCTCTTTCTCTCTCTCTCTCTCTCTCTCAGGTGAGAAGCCCTATAAGTGCTCATGGGAGGGCTGCGACTGGCGCTTCGCCCGCAGCGACGAGTTGACGCGACACTACCGCAAACACACCGGAGCCAAGCCATTCAAGTGCAACCACTGCGACAGGTACGGACACTCCCACGCAGACATCACGCACACTACCACTGAACTGTTTACCTGTCGAGGACTTCTGCTTAACCTGCATTTTGTTCTCCACGGGGAAAACTCAGAAAACCAAAAAACAAGGAGATTCTTGGGTACTTGGGATAGATAGATAGATAGATAGATAGATAGATAGATAGATAGATAGATAGATAGATAGATAGATAGATAGATAGATAGATAGATGGATGGATGGATGGATGGATGGATGGATGGATGGATGGATAGATAGATAGATGGATAGATCCATAGATAGATAGATGGATAGATGAATAGATGGATAGATAGATAGTTTATTCATCCCCATAGGAATATTTGTTTGTAGCAGCAGCAAGAAAAGTTACATGGGAGACATACAAATATTAAGTATGAAAAACACTCAAAATACTCAATACAATAAAACAACAGAGCGTATTACATTTAAGAAAATTAAATAATAAAGAAAGTGCCAAAATGCAAATTATACAGTGTATATGAAGTGTATATACAGTATCTACAATGGAGTAGGTGTATGCACATTAAAAGGATCCATGTCAGCCAGTTCAATTAAGGATTTTAATTGGCAACACAGCTGAAAAAGATCTGGAGTAAATAATCCCATTTAGGCTGACGAGGCCCAGGTGTTGTAAGTCAAAATGCTACAAAATAATTGATTTCTAAGTTAAATCTTCATTTGAGAAACTCATCACCAGTTCCAAGTCTTCAGAGGGTCTTGTTTTGCGCTTCCAGTCGTCCCAAACACAAAGATACTGCGTGAACAATCTCAGACGTGTGCAGATTTATCAATGAAGTGCACGGAGCTGGAAAGCTGCCACGGGACCCGGGCTCGCTGTCGCTTCCGACGGGCGAGCCGGCGTCTCGTTGAACCGCGCGGCGTGCGCGAGACACAGCACGAATCAGACGGCTGTGCTGAGCGAGGACGAGCACATCACAGAGCCACGCGCAACGAAAGACGATCAAACTGACATCTGGCAAGACGGCAAATAGGCGTATTTACATTTGCTCTTTCATGCTTCTCCTTTAAATCAATAGTGGGGGTTGGGGTGGTGGGAGAGGGGAGCGGGGGATTTATACATGTGCAACAATTTTTCTTTTGTTGTGCACCTCTCGGTAATGCATTTGAGGCAGCAGGCAGTTGCCACAAAAGGTTTCCGACGAATGATGAATCAAACAATGTTTGTTTTTTCACTCGTTCTCTCCCCGCGACGCCTTTGGGCTCAGTTCACGTGTCTCGTCTCACGCACGGGGGAATAAAAAGTCCTCACATTAGCACTTTCAGAGGCAAATCACTGGAAATGAGTTTGTTTGAAGACAGCCGAAGACACGAGCAGCTCGGAAGGAAGCCTTATCGGAGCAATTTAACGATTAGGAATCTTTCATTGAATTTAAATACCGCACGGATTGGCGTTTTTATTTATTTTTTGGCAGTTTTTATTGTCTCTACAACCAGTGGGTGGTAGTGGGAGATTTTACTCATTGGCCCTGCGCCACTGCGTTTTCTTTCACCCACTCATGTTCGACCCGGTTTGACCTCGGTGGAAAACAAAGGTAGAAAAAAATAAAAGAAGCGAAAGGAGATGATGCAGTGTGCGTTTCAAAATGAAAGGAAACTAAGTCTCCCTGTGGACAAAAGCCAGGGACGTCACAGCATCTCTGTTTGGTCCTGGAGGTAGAGTGTGGGTTTCGTGAGTGTGTGCGTGCGTGTGTGTGTGAGTGTGTGTGTGCGTGTGCTTACTCATGCCCCTGTGCTGGCAGTTAAATGGATTCTGGCTCTTGGCAGACTGGTCACGGCTAATTGAGTGGCACCAGATGCCAGCTCCACTTTAACATACACACTCTCTGTATGTGTGTGTGCCCGCACTACCTTTTTTGGTGCACAACACGCACGAACACACACACACACACACACACGTTTGCCCTAGAGACAGTGTAATTGGCTGTAGCGGGTTCCCTCTAGTTTGAGTTTTAGACATAAACCCCTCCAGAAACCTGCTGGAAGCTTCTAATCCTCGCTGAGAGCTGGGACTGTATTAGCTCCGTCTTGGCTCACACACAAACGCAGTGTGCGGAGAATCCACACACAAACACACACACGCACGCATGCGTGCTGAACGCAAAGACGCTCAAACGCGAACATTCAAAAGGTCCAGCTGTAACAATGACGCAGGCGTAAAATGCATCATAACCGCGTCCATTAGATCTGCATCGAGTAAAGAAGGTATTTTGAGCTTAAACGTCCTTTTTTTCCGCATCGGCAGTTTTGCTGACTCGCAGTCGGAGTCCTCGCCAATCTCTCCCGATAGAATCACCTCCGCAAAGGACGGACATCTGTGTTGGAAAAATATCAGGTCCCTCGAATTCAAAGTGAGAGTTACACGTCGGCGTACGTCAATGAAATGTGCCGAGAAAAAAAGTAGACGACAACTTCCTCAGTTCTGCTCTGGAAACTTCAAACTATGACGCTCTCCAGTGACCGTTTTGGACAATTTACATGCTTTGTATGCGTGGTGTCTTTTAGAAAATAAACTTCTGCTGCCTCCGTGGGAACATCACTACTTGGTGGTGGAACGGTTTCAAACGTTTCATGACTCATACGCGAAAGTGAATCCAATCAGACGCGACTTTGGGGCGGCTGGAGCTAAAAGGCCTAAATCGTTCATCGTAAACTCAGGACATGCAGAGAATGGTTATTTATTAATATATAAAAAAAGGTATAGACGTATAATCGCGTCATATTTCCTTCATTTGAAACTACAACCGGCTCCACTTGGCTGCATGATGAGATTAAAGGTGAATAGCAGCATCCTCGTGCTGCCGCCACCTAAAATACTCATTGTCTGAAAGCATCTATTGTCTTGTTTACATATTTCCAGTATTCCTTTAGGATAGCCCGGAAGGCTTTTTGATGCTCAATTTACAAAGTGGATGGAAACACATGCTTAACATAACCAGGATGTATCTTTAAAGCCGCACACAGACACACACACACACACACACACACACACACACACACAAACACATCTGTGGTGGGTGGAGTCCTTTAAAATATTACCATGAGAATGGCAAAAAGTGGCAGCCATGGAGAGGTTAACATTAGATAGACTGTTCAATCTGACACAATTTCTCCTGGGGAAACACACACACACAAGCACAACCACACACACACACACACACACACACACACACACTGTAGTCTGTCATTAATCCTGCCTAATCAAGCGGGGACCCCCCGATGTTTCTGGAAGGAGGAGGACTGATGAGGAGGAGGACAAAAAGAAGTGAGGAGGGGAAGGGAGAGTTTAGAGGAGGGGAAGTGGCGGATGGGAAGGAGGAGTGTGTGTGCGTTGGGAGGAGGAAAGGGGGCGGGGGGGGGCGGTACCAGCTGGTCTGGCTGCTCCACGCCCCACCAGTGACACAGTAACTGGCATGGCCATCTGTCCAGCCACACACACACACACACACACACACACAGATTGGTGAAGGTGTACAGTAGGTACCACATGGCCACGCTAGATCACAGACAACAGGGATGAGGGCAAAGCTCAGCTGTACACTCGCATGGCGTTCACAGTGATACGACGAAGTTGGAAAACCTGATGACATTTTCAACGTCAAAGGGGGTTCCATCCACATCCGCCGCGTTTTCAGCTAACATCCTGGAGACGACGACACATCTGACGACAGTAAACTGTGCACGAGACCCTGACTCGTCAAATTTCGCAGCTTGGGCAGAAGCCCGGTACAGCTTAACGTCGTGAAATGTCGGAGATTAGCGAAACGTCGTTTCGCGTTCGCTAACGTAACAAGTGGTCGACGATGTGAAACGATCGCGGGTGACAATGTAACACGAGGTTCACGTTGTGAAGCGGTAGCGGCTGACGCTGTAACAAGTTGTGAATGGTGCGATAAGCGCTGTAACACTCGCTTATCGTCATGAAGCGGTTGCGGTTAAGCTCCTGCTATTTTCCTTTTTTTAACCGCCATACGGTGCAGCTAATATATATGCGTGTGTGTCAGGTGGTTGCTCAGCAGCATCAGTTCGGCCGATGATGTCACAGGCTGAGATTTATTTGACTGGACGGGATATGTCTGAATATAGCACTCACAGCTTTATGCACAGGACTTCTTCAGGATCTCCTTTCAGTTCAATTTGTGAGGACGGCTTCTTGCGAATATTTTGAACCGATTACTTTATATTCCGAGCTCAATGTGGCGTCGCAAGCTGATTACTGAACTTAAAAACTTCCTGCAGGATCTGCAGACTGACATCAGGAGAACGAACCAGCAGCGAGGCCGCAGATTTTGCTGCAACGTGCAAAACTTTCTATTGTACTTTTGAGTGTTGAGCTCTGTCTACTTGCATCTGGATATTCTGCCTAAACACACACACACACACACATAGAATAGAATGGCCTTGACTAATTAATAATGAATAAAGCCTCTGGCAAATTGAATTTTTAATTTCTCATTTTCTCCTCGCCCACATTTTGTTTTGCCTCTCCTTTATTCATATCATTTGCGATTCATTTTTATTGGGAATGTTCAGCTTTAATGGTGTAATTAAATTAAAACGCTCGCGATTCTCATACTCCACATCAACCAGCACCTGGTTTTATGTCTCTCTCTCGCACCCGGCGCAGTCACCGCTGAGTTAAATTGCCCGGCTTCAGAAAGTACTGCCAGCCTGTCTGCATTAGTGTCCGTGTTCACGATGCATATCTAATTAGTTTCTACAATAGTATTCCTTCTCGGAGCTCGAGGACTGACTGCAGAGCTGGGGAGGTCTGGCTGTGATTTATGGTCGTGTTTGAGTCGTATTTAGGAAATCACTGAGCCTGAATTGGCCAATATTCGTCTCTACGTTTGGGTTTTACTGGTGTGACATAATGAAGTAAGACTATTGAAGTTCACTGTCGTTTCAAAACCAAGGTGTTTAAAAAATCTCCGCCATTCTCTGCATTAATATATGTGTGTATTAAGCCGTGCGCTCTCTGAGACAATTTTCCTAGCTTTTAGCTTTTAGCTTCTTTTTTTTATCATTGTCTTGTTTTAAAAAGATGTGCGCTAAGAGAGGTACCATCACGTCCATATATTGTCCAGCCTGGTTTACTTCATCCATTGGGGTTCATTTCCATTTGAACCAAAGGTCAACAAAGCCAGAGCAAAGTGTTGCATTCATACTCAGCATTTGTGAGATGTTGTCGTTCTTTTGGTACGTTACACATTAGCTAGTTAGCTTGTGTGGCTAATGCGCACATCAAGGGCAGGACCGGGTATTGCTACGCAACACTTTTAAGATGTTAAAAGTAGTATCAAAACCTTTCCAGTCTACTGATAGCAGTAGCTACAACGCCTACAGTCGGGATTGCCTACACACGGCTCTGCACACGGCGATGTCTGAGAAAGCGGCTAGAAGCTAACGGTGCTAACAGTGCGGACGATGGCAAGAGTGCTGCCAGAGCGAACAGTTTTAACCTTCAGACTTTAACCTCATCACAGGTCACTTAGCTTTCCAACTAACAGAATATGTAAGTTTTCACCATCAAACCAGAGTGCAAGGCGGACAGTTCAGGGGGCGTCAGACTGACAACTTTACCCAGAGCCAGGGTGTATTTCAGTTACCATTAAGCACATTGAGCCAACATGTGGAGCAGGGAGCCTGGAACTGTGGAACATTTCCAGCAAATACACATAGCCGGTGGGAGGTTCAGGGGTCTATACTATACAGAGTTTGTGGCATTGATCAGCAGCACTTGCCCGATGTATTCTGGTTATTTGGTTCGAATCTCAAATAAAGTAAGACTAATTATGCTTTTTGCACTTTTTAAAAATGCTTCACATTTTTCTCCATCTCCTTTTCCTGACATGATTCATGCATACTCAGGTTGTGGGATTGACTTCTCCGTTTCTCTCTGCAGGTGTTTCTCTCGGTCGGACCACCTGGCCCTGCACATGAAGAGGCACATCTGAGGGCAAAACGAGAAGGAGAGGAAGAAGGAGGAGGAGAAGCGAGAGGAGAAATCGGAGCAGGAGGAGGAGGAGGAGGAGATAGGAGGAGAGAGGGCAGTCGAGCTACCAACCGCCCGCCTCGTTCACCCCGTCCATAAACCAGCCGGCGGCCACGGCGCCTGCAGGGCGGCGCGTCCATCTGAGAGGGAGATCAAAACGGAGCGACGGCCCTCTCGTCGGAGGCTGCGACCGGAAGGGGAAACGAGGAGTAGCTAGATTGTTGTTTTTTTCTTTAAAACTACACACTTGCAATAGTGAACACCCAGCACACCCGTCTTTGAATGCATCATCCCGGTGAACCCCGGCTGCTCTCATGCGGCTTCTGGGGGCTTGGACACTGCCAAACCAACATGTACTTATCTTACTTACCGCCGCCTTTTTTCTTTCTCTGTAGTCAGTGTGTTTAAACCATGAAGTCACTTTAGGTGAGGAGTTAGTTCAGTGGGGAAAACTTTCAATACCCTCGTAGTCCGTCGTTAGTGCTTTACCGGCTTTAGAAATCAAATACTCAACTTTTATCATAGCTTTTTTTCGTTTCTTCAATATTCCTCATACACGGAACATCAGAAACCATCATCTGCCGCAGTCAGTAATCTATGTGAAGAAAACAACGAATCTGCAGGAGAGAGACTGTCCGGCTTGACTTCCAGCATATAGCTGACAATCAGGGCCCGGACGCCGGGTGCTTTTTTTCAGCGCACCCATGGGGGCCTCGGTCAGCGGGTGCTGCTGCAGCTCTCAGGCTCTCCTCCGGTGGGTGTTTGCATCTCTCACCTACCCCGAGACGCCTGCCGCCTCCGCAGGACATCTGACAGAAATGCGCAGCGACACTTTCTTCCCTTTTTTTCTACTTAGAGGACGATAATTCTTCTTATTGTGGTTATTGCAAAGAATGACACTTTGTTCTTGTTTCTCTCTTGGAGAAAACGTCTTAAAACTCACTGAATTGTGTTTGAGGGAGAGAAAAAAAGAAAAACTGAAAAAAAAAATTTAAAAAATGAAAATCTTTAGGATGTCTTCAACCGAATGTGTGGGATGAGAAGGGGAGCGTTGTTGGTCTTTTAATCCCCATGTGCACCGGCTCTGTTTCTGTTTTCTGCAGTCTGTGAGCAACCAGTGGATGAACAGAAAAGAAAAAAAAAAGAAACAGAATCATACCAACACTCAGAAAAAGGGATTTGTACTTTTTTGGACTGAAATAAAAGCAGAGAGGTCTTCAGGTTCTGTTTGTTTTTTTCAGCGCTGCTCTTCCTGCCCTGCGAATCACTCCAGCTGGGAGCCGAAACCCCTCGCATGACCCTTCGCGGTCTCGCACTCTTACCGGAGTTGGGCGGAGGACTCGCTGGGATAAATGGAAAACCTGTTTTCTCTTCTTTCTTGTGCTTTTTGTTGATTGTGAGAGTCGTCCTGGAGCTCTTTCACAGACTCCGAGATCTCATCTGGTCGGGCAGCACCGCGTGGGCACGAGGCTGAGGAGCTGCTTTTTGCTCACTCGCGTGGGACTCGAGGCGCCAAACCCCCGAACCCTTTGTGCGACGGACGCGGTCACGCCGGCCCCGGTCGAATTTGCCTGTTTCGTATCCATTGACTGCACTGACTCTCTTTCTTTTTTTCAATGTTATCTGTGCTTTTTCTTTTTTCTTTTTTTTCTACAGCTGAAAAAAAAAATGAACTCAAAGAAAAAAAACCTCATAAAAAGACTTGGTAAAAAAAAAAAGATGAAAAAAAAAAAAAACACACAAAAAACTCTTCTGTCTCGCGCAACACATTGTATAGAGAACAAAAACACATACTCCGTCGACACACACAGACTTACACTGCGGTTTCTTTGCTCACGGCTCCTCTTGAGATAAGACTAATAAGATTTAGGAAAATAATTAATAAACGAATGAACAGAGTTGGAAAACAAAACACTGCATGGCAGGCTTTATTGCAAACACACACACACACAAGCTCATGTACACACACACACACACACACTTCCTGGAATTATATGTTCTGCTCCCAGATCTTTTTTCACAGTAGGAATTTAGCAACTGTTGTTTAGTAAAAGAGTATCTTAGCTCTCGGCTGGAGGTAACAAACGATTCCAAATCCTTTGAAGTGAGAAATCAGCTTGTTCTCGGTTCCAGCAATCACCCACATATCCCTCGCTACAGTTTGTGCCTCTCATTTCCACAGCGCTCTCGCTCCAGAGACTCTGGTCGCGTCGTCGGTTACGATTGAGGGTACGAGCCACCGCTTTCATCGAATAATACATAGAAGTAAAACAAATGCAGCAGGTCCTTCTCGCAAAGCATGTTGAAAACATGTCAATACTCCTCACAGACCTTTCGAGCCTGCCTTTCGTGTACAGTGAATTTGAATGTCTTGACCTGGAAATCTGTAGAATCAGTTTTCCAACAATTGAAAGTCTGGTGAAGAAAATGACAAAATTATTATTGTCCTTTAAGCAAACTGTCATTCGGATCCCCAAACTTCTCTTCCATATCATATTGTTGATAGAGGATTGAGTGCAACCCCCTGCATTCATGTTGGTGATATATCAATTAAATTAATCTGAGCAGCTCAAGGTAGCAAAGTATTTTAGCTTTGCTATTCTAATTAACACAATAAGGAAGTGAATAAAATACATGTTAATGCCAAAGGCCTGTGGGATGGTTTGCTAACAGCCGTTTGCTAGCTAGTAACACAAAGCCAACTAGCTAGCTTGGGTAATTCGCACAAGTCATTGATGTATTATAAGAACTGGATACTTGGAGCTCAAGATGGCGCCTATTCAGTCCAATAAGAGTTGCTCTCCTGGCGCATACTTACTTCCGTAGTGTTCGGCCCGCTGAGCATGAGCAGGAGTGTTTCTCCCGCTGGCCCCGCTCTACGAGTCCCCGCTCTGCCCGTAGACTTTACATTGCAGGCTTTCAAATCGGTTTCCTTGAGGAAAGTTTAAAACCTCCAAAGATTAAAAATGTCACAATAGAAATAGTCATAATTGAACTTTGGACTGCAGGGTGTTTTTTCACCGCAATACCAAAAGTGGCCACTGGACCGAATTATAACGTTAGCGCCTTATCCAAGTCTTATAACACATCTGTGGTCAGAATGTCGTTTTGCCACTTTATGTTGATAACAAGTGTTTAGAGGTTTCTGGACATGTCTTTCAAAAAACACATAATCCTGCTGGAGGTTTTTTTCAGTTGACTTTTATCTGTGAACAGAATGTAATCACGAACGCTAAAATGTCTATTGTTTAAAATGATGAATTCTAGGCGAAAGCTGTGGCGAGCACACATCCACAACGTCTGCTTCTATTGCCTCATGGTTGCAAGAGAAAAGAGGCTATCGGGGGCATTGCTGATACCGCCAACACCGACACCGCTGCTCCATCCGCCCACCACCACCTATATGCCCCGTAGCGCATGCAAACAGTCTTAACACTCGCTGCTGTTGACTGGTGCAGCTGGGTGAGGGCGCAGGGTTCCCGGAAGCTAGCGGGGGGGATTTCCCATCCCGGCGTGCCCGGTCATTGTGCCAGTCGACCTTGCCAGCCTTCATTAGGTGAAATAGTGAGAACATTCCCCTTTGAGAGGGTTTATGGTGCAGCTTCGAACAATCGATACCAAAAACCTCCAGCGTGGAACTGCCCTTTAGCCACAGGCAGAGTCTCCCCGGTCAGGGGAGATCAGCGGGAGACCGCCTCCATATGAGGCCTCTGTATCCAGCGGCAGCTTTTCTCTACTAACTCTCTGTTTCTGCTAAATATGACGTAAAGCAACCCACGTCTGAGACGAATCCACCGTCTCACTTTTGATTTCCTTTTCTTGTTCCGTTTCTGTGACTGAAGCTCTATTGATGGTTGTTCTTTCTTCAGCTTAAATGATGCAAAATCACGCTAAAATGTTGAGACATGTGACGGGATGTAGAAGGAGCCCTCCTATACAGGAAGTACAATCATAGAGGGATGGGGATCGTAGCACTTTTGTGAGGCTTTTGATGGCATGAATGTGTACGTGTGTGTATGTGTGTGTGTGTCCCCGTTAGGCATACTGTGAGGGAAGCAGTGATTCAGCAAAGTGGTTGATAACAGATTGTTTTTACTGCTGAACATGTGGAGGAGAAATGTTGGTTGATGCATTTGCTGTTTGAAAATGCTGTTAATCTAAGCAACGGTTGACAATGTGTTTATTAGGTTTTTGATCAGACCCCTCATTCATTCACTCACTCATTCATTCATTGTTTCAAGTCATGGAGCTTGATGGCACAAGTCAAAAGAGAAGAGAGTATTACAAGATTACAATAAACAACTAAAATTATGAGCCTTTAAGGTGCAGTGTGTAGGATTTGACGGCATCTAGCGGTAAAGGTTTGGGCCATGTTTTTGATATGATGTACCATGTCAACATAAATTGTAACATTAATTTTAATTGAATTCTCTAACAGATTTGTATGCACTTTATTCCATCAATTTCGGCAAAGTTCATGTACAAAAAGGCTGCCATTGTCATGAAAACCTCCACAACTGAATAGAAATCATGAACTCTACCAACCTCCCGCCAATCTTGTTCATCAGCAGTTAGCTGAATAAATTCTGCGAAGACGCCAACGAGTACTAGCCAATCAGAGGCAGAGTAGGACGGCTCTTCGTTGAATACAAATGGGATGAAAAAAACAATAATATTTACGTAAAAAACTGCCCATGGAGGTAGCAGCATGCTAAACTCTTTTGCACACTTATTGCTAGTATGCCATTGGTTAAGCTGCAGTGGGCCAATGCCAAATGGGTGCATGCGTTTTTAAGGTAACCCCTGGTGGAGGAGAAGTACGTTGGCCAACGGGAAAACGAAAATGGCCAGTGTTGGGTTTTTCCGTTCTGGGCTCATGTAGAAAGAAATGGGGTATTAAAAAAACACCTCTATTGCATTTCTGCCAATGAATATCTTAAAATGCTACACACTGTTACTTAAAGTACACTCATTAATATTAATATACATTCATATTTTTTAGGAATAACACATTAATTAATTGTGCCCTGAACCAAAAAGACGAGTGTGCAACAAATGCAACTCATAGTTGTTCTCTTCCATCAAACTCCATGTTGACATCACAGTGGTGTTAAGGGTCTCCCGTCGTCCCTCAGGCTCCTCCGGGCCAGCTAGCAGCCGTCCCACTGCTCTGATTAGCATTGGCACTCCCGGGTCCTCTTCTCTCTTCGCAGTTCAGCTAATGAGATAGCTCTGGGTCACAAGGAAACTGAGTGGTCTGGAGAAAAAAAACAACAACAGGGACCTTGAGCCCGGACCGGTTCCAGCACCATGTACCCAGTGGACAGATCTGATGCGCAACAAACAGAAGATCCCGTTAGCGTCGAGAAATGCCAGGAGACAGTGAGATGTTTGTCACATAGACTAAACTATGATCTGGGGGAAATTATTTCCCCACATGAATATTCAAATCATTAAATCAGCCCGTGCGTTTTATCTCATGGATAAGGGATAAACTAAATTATCATTTATCTGCAAAGGCTCTGCAGACATAAAATACACTCTATGTCTCCAAACCCTCCCTCTTCCTTCACAGTTAAAGGGCCATCCTTGTCTCCCTCCATCCCTTCATTCTCACCCCCATCTCTCCCTCTCTGTCCACAGCAGTTGTCCATGCACTATCAGCCGCAGGAATGCTGAATGCACACTTTACACGTTTCGCCCAAAGATATGCACATTTGCAAGTTAACTGCTGTGAATGTAGTAGATGTAGAAGAAAGAGCCGAGAGGGCAGAAGAGGAGCGTTGGATGGGAGGTGGAAGGAGAGGGATTGTTTTTCTTACATGATCGTTCCATTAAATCTTAATTACCGGTACGCTCCGACTCTTCACGCTTCGTAACGTTCTCGGTCTCTCGTCTACTGTCAGCTGGAGCCGAACTCATTGTTCACAAATGTAAAATAATGTTCTCATGGTCTTATCGGCTAGAGTGAAGAAGCTTTACTTTAAATTAGCTTCTGAGAATAGTTGATGTCATATTTCAAAGTCACAGGCGGGCTGGAGACCTTTCCCAAACATCAAATGTAACTCCATTCAGAGGAGAAGTTCGGTCCTTTGGAGTTTACTGAGGGCGCTTTCACACTGGCAGGTTGGTCTGAATGTGGAAATGGTCTGCCCAAAATTGCAACGTTTTCCCGTGTGCAAAAGAAACTGAACCTCATTGGTTCCAAAATGTGAAGCGTTGACGAACTGTTGGTCAGAAAGCAGTTTGCACAGCCACGATAACGAAGATATTACAGGCAACCTCACAGAATTCGGACCCCAAACCAACAAACCCATTGTGAAACCAGCCTTGAGACACCGTCTGTGACTATAGCCAGTTGTCCGGACACAGTCCTTTTCAGGGACCAGGCTTCAGTCTCCACAGTTCTCTATCATATCACCCTGAAGATAGAAGCTTTTGTAAATAGCGTGAGATCTTACGCAAACGAAACCGACGTTTCAGCGCTTCTATAGACCTGCTTTAGTTCAAGCAAACCATTGCACTACATGACCATACTTAGCTATCGCACTACTTCCATGTGCACGCACTGCTAGCTTAGTCTTTTGGAGCACTCTGTCAAATATCCACTTAACATTTCGTTCCATGTCGAGGATGCACTTTGCCACCAAGAACCATTTACTTCAGGTCCACTTGCGCATTGGCTTCCGGTGAAAGGCCCTTTCCAACTCCGTGGTTCTGGAGGAGTTTGTCTTAGTTGACAGACATTTAGTCATGCTGTGACTTGGCTGAAATTTGGTATCAATTGCATCCCGGAGTGACTCTGTCTGTAACTACTGTGTTTGTCCATGCTTGATGTGTCAGTATATAAGAGATTCACAGATCTTTACTCCTCCTTGTGTCTGTATATTTCACCTCCACCCACTCAGAACCCTCTCCACCAAAACCACAAGCAGTCAGAGCCGTCTGGGGCCTGAACGTCTTCAGATATCCGGCTGTACATGGGAAGCTTTCTCGTCAGCTAAATGCTGCTCGGGAACGCCGAGCAGTTCTTTGGCGAGACCGCTATATCATTTCCACCTTTCCAGTTAAATAGCCAGTCGGTGGGGACAGTTTCCAAGTCGAGTCGACCCCTCCCTGTAGGTGCTTTTCCATCTCTGTCAGTTCATCTGCTCAGTTAGACCATAACGCCTAGGATTCATAATACTACTTCTTAGAGGAGTCGAATAGCTGGGAAAAACTCTAACTATGTGCAAAAAGGATTGGCATCAAAAAGGTTGCATTTGTCCGTCCGTCAAATAGCACACTGCAGTGTTGCGTCTGAGGAAATTGACAAACTTAGTAATGGAATTTGACTCATTTTTGCTGATCAACTTTTCATTCCTGTGCAAACAGAACAAGACATGCTTAATTAACTAGAACAGCGTCAAAGATCGCCCGCCTTGGGAAATGTGTTATTTATCTCCCAAACATGTATATTTTATTTTTACAATCCTCAACAAGTCTGAAATATATTCCGACGTGTTGCTGACTAACCATCTGCCCGCCCTTCCTCAGGATTACAAAATGTCCAGGGGTGAAAGATAATCTCCTCCAGTCTATTTATTAAAAGCTACGAGGCACGTCCACCTACGCACCTGGATCTTTTATACAGCGTTAGAAAGATTCATTTTGATTTTATTGAGACTCACTTATGGGATAAACGATAACTTCCTAACAGGAAGCATTTCAAACAAAGTTCCTGCGTACTATTAAGTCTTGTTCGTGACACCTTCCTACAACATGTTGCTGCTCATCAGCTGCTTTTCAGAGATGTCGGACACGAAGAAGACGCAAGATGTCCTCAGGTTTACGCGTCATACAAAAGCTTCAGCTGAGTTTGGTTAAACTCGAGGTTTCATCGAGCTTGCCCAAAACGGACGTTGCTGGAAAGACGAATTAAATGCAATCTCCAAAAATCTCTGCAATGCATCTGGTGTGTAGCATACAGTTGTCGATAAAGACGATACCCAAACTAAGTACAACAACTTTTTGATGCCAATCCTCAGGCCGCATATTGGAGTGGGTGGAGGGGAAGGGACCATCATCATTTAGGAAAGCTGTGGTTTAGCACCCTTTTACATCATCACAGTGATGTCCAACCATAACTGCTAAGGGATCACAACTATATGTTTCCTGAGATAAGAGAAGAGAAGACAGCAGGTGTGTTTTTACCATCACGACTCACCCGTCCTGCAGTGGCTCAGTTACTCTGATACCTTTCATATCAACCTTTGATCCATAAACCTTCACTCCACACCCGCCTTCCTTTCCTCTTATACCATCACCTCTGTTGACTTTTTTTTTTTTTTACATCTTAAGTTCTCTTGTTTTACTTACAATTTTTTGCTGTACAAAGTGTTTAAAATATTATTTGTATTATATGATGTTAGTATGTTAATGTTCTTTATTAAGGAAGAAGAAAATTTATTTTTGTTACTGGTCTGTTTCATAATTCTTTTTCTAAATTGGTATTGTAAGATATCTATGCAAGAACTGTTAAGTGGAGCATTTTTATTTAAGAATGTAATATGTGTAATAAATGGTAGAATCTGGTCATGGCTCTCTTCTGTGTGTGTTTTTTTTAAAGGTTATCTAATACGACTTTATAATCTCAAAGAATATTCAAACTTCTTTCAAATTCTTACCACTAAATTTTTATATTATTATTTTTTCCTCATAAATTTACAACCTACATTTAACGGATAATAGGTGTTTTCTCTGAATATTACAAACTCCACCTCCCCCACCCCACCCCACCACACACACACACACACACACACACACACACACACACACACACACACACACACACAATATGTCATTAAAATGAGGAGTGAGGAGAAGTTAGTATAACTTGTATCTTATTGCAACGCACATGTTTGCTGCATTAATTAGAAGGTTAAATTATGACATTCATTCGGCTATTTCGAGCTGACGCTACATAGTTGCTGGAACGTCGCAGACGGTGGTACGTAATTTCAAATTAGCATCTTCAAAGGATTTGCCAACAGTTTATAACCTATAGATATTCAATTTATAAATGCAAAAGACAAAGAAAAACAGCAATGCTCACAATGGAGAAGCTTGAACTATAAGTGTACATTTCTGCATAAAAAATTGTGAAAACTGTGTTATCAAAAAAGTGACGAGATAACTTTATCGATTGACTGATGGAAGCAGCTGTGGAGACGACACACTTGAACTGCAGTGTACTTTTATGTGTGTTCAACTGTGTCTGCAGTGGGAGGCCTCAGGAGGAGTCATATTCTCCAGATTATTTATTCCAAATCCACTTGTGCAATAAATTGTGCTGCTTAAAAAAAGATTCCACTTGATCAACGTGCATCTTTTCCACTTTATTCCCATCTCACGCCTTCGCTTAGAGCCAGACGGGCAGAACCTAACCTTCTGGAGAGCGACTGCAATCGGCCTCTGTATGGTCACCCAGGCGACTTTAATCATGAGTACCACGGCGGCACATCATTCCGTCGTAATGGCCGTTTGAGGCAGATGGACGCATACCGTCCAGCCGTTGGCAAGAGGGCGGACGTACGGAGAAGCAGCGTCGCATTACTGCCAACGGCGAGACTCATATTCTCAACACTGCTGGTAATTCCGCTCTTTATTACAAATTAAAACAATCTCATGAATATCTATAGCGCTCCCCCCGCCTGTAAATGGCTTCTTCGAGGCTGCTCATAGTGTCCTGCTCTTTAATTAGAGCGCACTTGTCACCGACTGAGCTGACATACAAACCAATGACACGCAGACTAAATGGGGTAATCAAATAATTAATGGCTAATTGGGGATCAATTAAGCAGACGTAAGGGAGCTCGCGTACAATGTGTCTGCTCTGCCAGTTTGTCCTCTTACATAGAAATTGCTAATTAACTTATTAAAGGGGACCAAATTGTGATCGTGTCTCTCTGGAAGGACATAGTTGATATTCATAACTGTGATTTAAATCACTGTAACGGCTCACTTGGCTCTTCTGTAAACACACACTTTCCATGGCTCTGTATTCTTTGCTCTCGGCGTGCTCACGATGCTGGACGAAGACGTTTTAGCAAAGCCAACACGGAGGATTATTATCATTTCTCAGCAGTGGGCTGTGTTGGCTGGAAAATGGGAATTCACAATGATGACTCGTGTGGGCATTTTAAAGTTCCGCGAGCTTATTCAGTTCTTGTCCAGGAAGCCGAGTGAGCCGTGTGTGATCTTATTCAGCAGCATTAGTCCGTACTAGTGTTTACAGGAACGACACACCGTCAGCTTTCCTTAACGGCAGGAATAAACAGAAATGTGGGGAGTCGCCCCGCGGCATATTCTATACTTATCTCCCCAGAAGGACCATGTCAGCTCGTAATTTGAGCGGCTCGACCCCCACCAGCCCGTGAGATGCTGCTTTGTACTCAAAGACATGTCACAGAGGTTGTGCACGAAGCTTTGGATGATGTGACACAGTCGCTCCCACAGGAGCGAGAAGGGGACGTATTGTGGTGGGTGAACCTTGAACCCTCGAGATGGGCAACCCAAATGTTGTGCTCTTTGAACAATTTAATGATGAACACATGAGCAGCAGGCTGCTCTCTTCCAGCGATTGCGGCTATAAGCATTACAAATAATGCGCCGTAATTTGTCTGTCTCCTACAAAATCATTCTGTATATTAGACACATAATCGTGTAAAAGGTAGTATAAGGACCGCAAAAGCCCACACAGTGCAAGGCGGTCTTCCAGCCGGGAGGCCGCTGATCGATTGACGCTGGGTTATTTGTCACGTAACTTGTGTACTTCATAAACGGCTCTTCCTGAGTTGTTTTAGCCCAAGCGACAGTCTTTTCCTAAACCTAATCAAGTCGGTTTGTTGCCTAAACCTAACTAAGTGTCTCACAATCATTTTCTAAACCGAACAAAGGAGTAGTGTTGTAGTAGTCCTGTGAAGACCAAAGTTTTTTTAAAGACCGTGTGCATGACACAATCGGAAATTGTCACGTGAAGCTGGCTTTCGTAGGAAAGGTGAGGAGTAATGCAAGGTCCAACATGTGAGAGACGATAGACTTTGACATTATTGCCAATGTTCTACAACCATAACACCTGTCATAGACGTTAAAGCTTTATTACCATAAGACTAAAGGGCGGGATACAAAGTCTATGACAATAGGCTTTAACTCACTATAAAGCTCTGTGGAGCCGAAGGAGGATGCAACGTGTTGTCACATTTTTCACTCACAGTGTCCTTGGATAATTTGTTAATTTAAATATATAATTTGTTGTCAATTTAACGTGGGGTAAAGATTGTGGCTATGGCAAATGAAGTATTTGATTCATACGGAATTCAGAGCAAAGAGGCATCGCCTCCATTTAGACTGATTTAGACTGAAGTTTTGGCAGAATTAGTTGCTTATACCCTAAATATTGTTGTCAGTTTAGGTGCATTTAGTTTGGAAACCAAATGCGGGAAGCACACACACACACACACATGCACACACACACACACACACACACACACACACACACACACAAGGATGTCAAATATTGATCCCTCAACAGCAGATCATTTAGTAAACAGTCAACCATCTGGACTAAATCATTATTTACACATAACAAAGTTTTTTTTAATGCCAGAAATGGTTCAAATATTTGATCATATTTTACTGTGTACTTAAACTAGCCACGAAAAAATAAATAAATAATAGCGCATGTATTAACTCGTGAGAAGCCAGAGAGAATCAATACATCTTCATCAACGTCTTGCCCACATGTATGCAAAAGTCATGTCCATCTGCGGTTCAGGAAGTAGAATAGCAAGAAATGAATAAATATTGTGGATGTTCTGGCGCCCGGAGAGTATTAATCCTCCATAAATATTCAGTCTCGTGAAGTAGCGTTTGCGGTGAATACAAAGGAACGCCGTGCTCGTCTCGGTCAGGTGTGTTTCCCTGCTGTGGGTCTCCCGGTGTTCAGGGTCGTTTCAGGCTGCCAAACTCAATACAGCTCCTGCCAGCTCTAGGAGGTGGGAACCCTGATTAGTTTTGACTCGGTCTTCCTGCGTTGCAAACACTGTGCACTCAGTGTTGATAGCGTTTGCCTGCTTGTTTCCTGAGCTAACTTTTGTTTGTGGTTTTTAACCAAAAACTCGCCGTTTAGATTCTTCATTCTCCTGCAGCTTGCATGTATTGTAATGTTAATTGAGGGCAAAGAAAAAGGCGCAAGAACTTCTCCGAGAGTCCAGCGGCTTAGTCCGCAGAGGTCAAAGCTCAAGAGCCTGGACTCCCGGGGTCAGCGAGGCAGAGAGAAGCGGCGCGTGTAACGTCTGTCTTTACATGTTCAGATAGATGAACTAATTACAGCGAGTGTCCGCGGAGGTCCACAGACAATCGAGTCTTTAGCTTATCTGCTGCTTACAGCCACTCAGGAGGTCAAACACACATTAGCCCGCTATCGCCGCTAATCTCTGTCTCCCTGTCAGTCTCTGCTTCCTCCTCAGTCAGCTTCAGTAACTCTCACTCTCTCTCTCTCGCTCTCTCTCTCTCTATCTCTCGCTCTCTCTCTCCCACACACACTTACACTAGTGTTCGTTGCAACCCGTCAAAATCTGGCAGCGTGTGGTCGGGACCCGTTGTGCCACTGGGTGCCCCTTTAGCGCCATTTTTCCGCGTGTTGGGTAGTCCGATGGACTTTGACCTTGTGTTCATAACCTAAGTATGTGAAGTATGTTGAGTACAATTACTACTTGGTTAGATTTATGAAAAGGTCTTGGTACGGGTTCAAGTGTATGTTTGTTAGGTTGCGTACGTTAGCTAAGTTAGCTTAAAAAAAGACGTCATTGAAGTTTGGTTCTGCATGGGAGCAAAACATCGGTCTCCTGGGGGACAATGCTGAGTTTGTTTGTACCTTCCCTCCACCCCCAACATCCATCCTTTGTGGACCTTGTCGCTCTTTAGCATACACCACCTGATTTCCTCTTTTACTCTTGTCAGAGTTGTAAAAGTGAAGCGAAAGAATCACGGGGAGCGTCAAAGTCTGACGCACAAGGCCACTGAGCAAGCTGCTGTGGTTGATGAGCCGGTTGCAAAGAGAAGTCTGATTGTATAGAAGTCTATGAGAAAATGACTCTACTTCTCTCTTGATTTATTCCCTCAGTAAACATTGTAAACATGAGTTTCTCAATCCCTAGTTTCCAGTCTTCTTCAATACAGCATGATGTTCATTGAGTAAATGATGGTCCATTTAGAGTCAAACGGACCATAAAGCATATATACTTCAGGGTGGGGCAACTGTGATTGACAGGTCGCTGCCACTACGAGTCGTCGTATACGACGTCACTATGTCCCTCCGCATTTCAAATGCAGTAACTTCCATCCCCTGATTGGAAAAAGCCAAGATGGCGACGGCCAAGCTCGCCAAACTCCAGGCTTCCAAATGGCAGTACACAAACACAACGGCTGATGTCCCAGTGAGTACGTCTGCTTCTTTTACATAGTCTGTGCAACACGTCATGTGACTCAGATGGCTCCTTGTTGTCTTACAGGCAGAGCAACAGAGGAACAGCGTTAGTCCACCCGGGGCAGGCGGCTTCAGCCTTCCACTCCGCTGCAGAGGCTACTTCACAATCGTGTTTTTGTCGAGGCCCTCCCTGCATTATGTCCTCCGCTGAGACGGCACACTTTCTTGAGTTTAAAATACATAAATCAACGTTCATCTTCCCAAGCAAACGCTGACTCAAGGAGAACGAGCCAAAGCCCTTTGGTCGTATGACGTTTATCATGATTTTGATATACAGTTTGTAAATTGCGTGACCTTTATACATCCTCCTGCGGCCTGAGTCATTAAACTACATTGAGCCCTTGTTTTGCCTTTACAGACTTTTCTGATACTTAAATCTCAAACAAATCATAAAAATAAAAAAAATTCAAAAGGTCACGACACCACAAGTTTCCCAATAAAATGATTGTAAAAACTATAGATGCGACGGCAAGGTGACATTGTGCCTTTTATTTTTGAAATATCTTGAAATCTTTTCCCACAAATCACTTTCATTGTTTGCCACAAAGGGCATTAAAAGGTGTTTTTGCATTATCACCCTGCTCTCGTGAGGAAATAACACTAGCTAAGTTTCTCAGCAGGAGCACACACACACACACAGACACACACACACACACACACATGCCGACTTGAGTAAAACTAAAGGGCCCAGCCTCCCCCAACTAGGACGGGTTATTGAGATGTAATCGGGCTGCATTACATCTTTATCTGCAGCAGTAATCTGGTAAATCGTCCTCATTGTTGGAACAGTGAGCGCCGCACGTCCTCTCTTATCTCGGAGAGTCGAATGTCGAGCAGTGATGTTTTCCACCTCCGTCCTCCTCCGTCTCAGTCAGAGCTTCTGCCGTTTTGGTTGACTTTATCGCCGGCTGTACAGTAAAGCTTTAAATTATTCAGTGCCTGCACATATCGAGAAAGAGAGTGGGGAAAGGAGGAGGTGGGGTGCTGGGGGGCATTATCTTTGACAGCAGCCTCTATTTTTTCTCCTCTTCCGTCTCACTGCGCGTCAGCTGAGACAGTGTTTACCGGAATAAAAAAAATAAAAAAACCTGTCCTCCATCCTGCTCTTTTGCTTTTTCCTGTGGACACTCTCTCTCTCTCTCTCTCTCTCTCTCTCTCTCTCTCTCTCTCTCTCTCTCTCTCTCTCTCTCTTATTATTACTGGACAGAAGTGTTGAGTTTTACTGCAGCGCCTGCAGATGATCAACTCCTGCACTGGTGATCCTGATCCACACGTGCTGTAGTGGAACATCCGTGAGCGTAATGTTGATGCACTGGTGCAAGCAAAGAGTCCCACTGGCTCTCCACTGCGCATCCCTAACGCACAGCCGAAGTATAGGATATATTGCAGAGAGCTTTTCTTTGTCAGCGGCTGATTCACCAAACTATTTGGCGATTCCCCGGCTTGTTATATATCGTCCTATACGGGTTTCCATGGTGTCTTATAGTGTCTTATTCTCGTGTCCTGTAGTATTTTCTTCTTCTCCTGTTGGGGAAATGGCGACGCTGTTTAATCGGCACACTTCCAGATAATTGCTTCACATTACGGGTAACCTAAGAGAGGCTTTTAGTCGGATGCACAGCTTGAACATGCAAAAATGTGAAATTTGTCTGCAGGCGCGCATAATGAATGGAGATTTAATCGGAGCTTCTTTTTTTCTTTTTTTTAACAAGGAAGTTCCTTTTCTCGGTTCCAAATTCTCTCCAGGAAACTTCCTGGGGAATTATCAGCGGCGTTCAGACAATTAAGTGCTGCTGAATGTATAGCTGTAATGTGATATCATATCATATGCAGTGTTTTTATGCATTGCCCCAGTGTGTACTGTAGAGTGTCCTAGTGCTTTCTATTGCATCCTGCAGAGGAAACAAATTGTGTCTATAACAATAAAAATAATGTGAGTCAAAAGTCTAAGTCCATCACCCTAAAACCTTACCGGTGGTGTTGTTTCTCATCCGTTTTTGTGTTGGAACTATTTTCTTTCTACCAAACTATACACCCGTCCGCCGCGGTGCTATGTGAGCTAGCAGCGTCGCGTGTAGACGCACGCTTACGCAGTTAGATGTTGTAGTTTGGTCGAAAGAAAACATTTCTTTAAGGGTATTTTTATGTTCTTTGAGCGCCACAAGTCATAAAGCTCCATTATTGGCGAGAGGGCAGACATCTGTAGGGCGGATATCTCCAACACTACATGTAGCTCACACCAAAAACAATCTCGATCGATAAATAGCATCACGGCTAAGAGGGAAAAAATGTTTTTTTTAGATTTTGGGGTGAAGTGTACCTTAAAATGAAAGTTGTTTGGCTCACCTTTCACTTTTCACTCACCTTCATAACCCCAGCCTGCACATTTGGGCTTAACTTCATGTGGTAAATAGAGAGAGCTCGAGTAAATGAATTGAATCTATGACATCCAGCCCGGCAGCTATAACAATCTAGCTCACCGATGCCTGAAGACAGGCCCGACGTCAGGCTCTCAGTCTAGTCTAATCTTTATATTTTCATAATAACCCACGGAAATGATGGTTAAAACAACAAAACCAGACCCGAGTCGTAACGTAAAACACATCAATTTTCCTTTAATCAGAAAGCCGCGGACTCTCCTGTGCTCAGATGTAGGTCTGTGATGGCGCTCCGGCCTTTGAGAGGAGACCTGAGAGAGAGAGAGAGAGCGAGAGAGAGAGAGAGAGAGAGAGAGGGTTCCTCGTGTTCGTGGAGCTAAAAGCCTGCAGCTCTTTGTGTCCTCTCTGTCCGTCTGTAATCATCAAACATCAAAGATTGTTGAAAAAAAGGGGGCGGACCACGGGGATGCTGAAGGGCCCGTCTCTCCTCGCAGGAAGACTTGTTGGACTTGTTGGACAATAAGACCCTGTCCTCGCCGAGCGGCTCTGGATTGTCCATTCTGAAAGGTAGTTTTTTTTTTAATATACATATTGAACAAAAAAATCAACTTGTCGACATTTTTTTACAGCCTCAGTCGAGAGCTGCGTGGCTTCGCGGTGTCAGTAACGTGTCATTTAATTGCACCCTGAGGCTTTTCATATTCAGCGGAGACGACGGGGTATCCTCTTTGGGGAGGCGTGATTTACAAGATGTGGTTGATTTCTCAGCTCAACGATTAATGATGCAGATCTTTTCGCTTTCGATGTCACGCTGCGCTGTGATGTATCGTCACACGTCTCGAGAACGTGGATCCTCAGGGGGCGGGGGGTGGGGAGGGATGTAGCGGTGCGTTTTAAATAATAATTCTTCAAAAATGGAGAAGAGTGACAGAGAGGTAGAGGAGCACGGGAGAGATTACGGATCATTTCTCCATTCTCTTCCGCACGTCCTTTAGTTCTCAGAGTCCATTTGTGTGTTTTCTGCACCTGGTGCGTCCCCTTGTTGGAGAGGAAAAAGGAAAAGGAAGCCTGACATTAACACACACACACACACACACACCCACACACACCTATTCACAATGCTCTAACACAATCAGTTTCCTCTGAGTCAAGGTCTCAGGTCGTCGTTCGAGGATTTGCTCCGATGGAACTGGAACAAAGAGCAGGACAACATCGACTCACAGTGGCTCATTCAGCCCAGTGTGTGTGTGTGTGTGTGTGTGTGTGTGTGTGTGTGTGTGTGTGTGATGACTGGAGGCACTGTGTATGCCATGAACAGAGGAATATGCTTCATGTTTATGTGCTCAAAGTGTGAATGTATAAAGACTAATAACTTAAGACTAGACACTAGAGACTAAAGACCATAGAGACAAGAGTAGAGCCTAGAGACTGGAGACTAAAGAGACTCGAGACTAGAAAACTACAAACTGGCGACTATAGACTGGAGACTCGAGACTAGAGACCAGACACCGGACTCCTCTGAGACTTGACCTACCTGTGACTTCAAGTTTCATTCAAGTTTTTTCTTCAAATCTTTCATAAAAACGATACGCGCATGCCGTTATGTAAATTGGAAGCCTGATCGGTTGCTGTGATTGTTCCTCCGGTTTGGTACTGATTGCAGGATGAACAACGCATTACGTTGGGTGTCGAGTCAATTTCAATGGAGGCCGGTGACATGAAGCTACAAACTGACGCGCTGCACATCAGAGTTCAGCTTTTTTTCATTCATGAAAAATATTTTGATAAGACGCTTCAACTCCCTATTGACTTGACTTGAGAAAAAAAAAAGAAAACACATTTAAGCCCCACGTTTCGACTTAAAAGTGGGTAAACTCCATATATACATATACAACATATATGTATAAAGCACTCATTATGGCCCATTTTACAATAGCCTATTGTATTAAGAATTGTAATTATTGACACGTTAACGTGTTCATCATATCAATGTTGTAGATGCTCAATGTGAAGCAAAATGGAATAATTGTATTTACTGCTGGATAGCAGATTTTCTACCAAATCATAGTTAGCTCATTGATTATAATTTGCATTAGTAATCTCAATCTGCAAACTAAATAATTAATAACTAAACTATTCCAATAAATGAAGTGGAGTAAAAAAAAGTACAACGAGATTCAGTGAGTGTGTCCAAGAGAAAAATGCAGCATTCAGAATAAAAAAATACATTTGTGTGTGTGTGTGTGTGTGTGTGTGCATGTGTCCACGTGTGTGTATGTGTGTGTGTGTGTGTGTGTGTGTGTGTGTGCGCGCTGTCAGCCTGTCCTTGCTGTGTCCAGCGGTGACAGCAGAAGCTTTGGTGCTGTCACTGCTCATCGCCGCTTCACATCCGCAGCGCTCACAACGTGTCAGTGTTCCTGTTCCACATGGGGGGGGGGGGGGCAATCCAGTGGGGCATCGTTACCATCTGGCTATAAGGCTATACTGATGTCAAATATAGGCCAGCAAACACACACTCACACACGCACTCGCACGCCGATCGTCCGCACACGGCGACCGGGGGGGGGGAGCAGGCGACGTGGACGTGAGGGCGAGCCGCTGTGACAGGCCGTCCAAATTGACCGCCAGCGCTCTGGTGGCAGTTGGCCTGGTTCCTTCTCATTTCTCTGTGACATTCCCTCAATCAGCACTGTAACACACACGCACACACACACAGACACACATGCTCACACATGCAGAGTGATATCCTCCAGCGGCCCTCATTGTCTCACTAGACTATCCATATGAGTCATTCTTCCCCTGACTACAGCTTCCAGTAAAAACACACACACTGTCACACGCACGCACACACACACACACACACACACACACACACACACATACATACGCACACACACGCACACACACACTTTATACAGCAACAATAAAGATCAACACATGGGGCCTGTTGCGAAAAGAAAAGAAAAAAAGGTCAGCCGACTTTCAGGAAAAGGGTTTCTTTTTCAGTCTCTTTATAGAATAAATTACTCCCAGTTTGAGGGAAAAGGAAGTCTACAATGTTCTGGTGGAAATCTTACTACCTCTTACGTTGACACGGCAAACTTTTTACCAACATATGTACACGTTTAGCAGATATGGAGCAACATTAACACTCATTTTTGACGTGTTGCTGATCATCTGGCAGCCGTGAGTCCAAGACTCTCATGTTTTAGCTTCATTTTCGGTCTCAAACCGACGCCTGAGAGCAACATCGGGCTCTGCAGTTGCTAAACGCTCTTTTCACGAACGAGGTCGCTCATTTTGTCTGAGCACGGTGGGTTGACGCTGGATGCGAGCTTGAGGAACCAAAAGAGTAAACGTATGGAAAAACCAAAACTATTGAGCCAAAAGAGGCCGAAAAGCTCAATAAGCAGCAGAATGAACTCTCTGTGGGTCGTCACTGTGAGAAAAACACATTTTATTTTTGATTACTGAAAAATATCGATTAGAGGAGCTTTCGTATGTAGTTGCATAGTTTCTTATAAAATGTAAAAAGTATGTTTAGTATTCTGAAGAAGAGGTTTTTTTTTGTTGCATAATTGGTCGAAAACAGATGAATCTAGCGCTCATCATCCCTGGTGAGTTTCACCTTGCCCAGCGGTCTTCTGAGAGCTGTTAGTCTCATTAATCTCTTGTTTTCTCTCCCTTGCCTGCCATCTTTCTCTTTTTTCTTCTTCTTTTCTTTCCCCTCCCTCATCCCTCGCTCCTCCTCTCTCCTTTCCAGACAATGATCCAATTAGCTGCTAGCTGCAGTGGCACCAGTTGCCTACAGATGTCAGATGCCTCTGAGTGTGTGCGTGTGTGTGTGTGTGTTTGTGTGTGTGTGTGTGTGTGTGTGTGTGTGTGTGTGTGTGTGTGTGTGTGTGTGTGTGTGTGTGTGTGTGTGTATGTGTGTGTGTGTGTGTGTGTGGAACTGCCTCAGTAATTACCAGTCTGATACTCCTGCAGCTCAGTAGCCCGGCTCTGAGTCGTGCCTCCATGCCTCACACTGCCGGTGTGTGTCGCTCTTTAAAGGGTACACGGAGCTGTGAACAACTTCTATAGCTTTTAATCAGCCACACTGCTGCCGCAGTCGTGGCTGGACTCGCGCCTGGAGTCACCGTAGTATGCCAGCACTAACGCGGTTACATTATGTGTGTGCGTTTCGGTTTCAGCTCACCTGTAAATGAATTATACACAGCCTCGATGGCACCGACAGGGTACTCTGCTTCCCACATTTCTAGTTGTAAACCATGTAACTGTAAAGCTGTGTGCATGTGGGGGTTGTGCTTTGCATTTCTGCAGGACCGTTCATCCGTTCGACTTCACACTTGGCGGTAGCGTTGCTCGGGGCCCACGGACGTGCCGTGTCAACCATGTGACCCGTTCGATATTAAAACAACTGTGGATAAACAAGCGATGGCACTCTGTGGAGATTGCAGTTCCCTTACAACCGTCCAAGCAACACTTCCGGGCAGCCAGAACGGGGCCTGCGCTACTTCTTAGAGTAAGAGAAGCCTTCACTAAGCCCCGCCCCCTGCCGCTACCCCATCGAGCTGTCAGAGCTAACGCGGAGCCCACACTGTCACTAACTGCACTCCCTGCATAAATATACATTTTTGGGGAAAAGACTCAATTGGGATTTCAGAGCGATTCAGACAGAACGGTGGAGATAAAGATAGAAGCCTGAGATACAGATCACAGTGTAAAAGTGAACCGCTACATCACCTGGTGACCGACAGACCGAAAGCAATGAAATGAGCACGGTTCCTGTAAAGCCCTCTCGGTCTTTAATTTCTGTTCGAATCATTAAAAAGCAGAGAAAGGGGGTCTCTAATTGTCACTAAAATGTAATAGTTTCCTGCTGCCTGTCAGTTGTCATTATTCAAACTGCAAAGCATGGATTCATAAAAATGAACGGTGAGCACGAGGCGCGCACCTCAATGCCAGCCAGCCAGAGCTGCAACAGGTTGTCTGTCTGAGAGAGAGAGAGAGAGAGAGAGAGAGAGAGAGAGAGAGAGAGAGAGAGAGAGAGAGAGAGAGAGAGAGAGATAGGCTAGTGTGTTATCTTCTGTTTTTGAGCGCAGTTGTAGCGTTGTGCGACTGGCCTCGTTGTTACCGATACAAGTCGACGAGTGTGTCTTTGTTGCCTTGGCTCGCGTCCAAGAAATCTTGCATATTAGGACTTCAGTACAGGAGCATTTTTCTGGCCGTTACGAGCCCGTAAATTCCTGGCTCGACCTAGAAATTGAATTAATATATCATGAATTTGCAACAGGAAACAGGAAGTAATGTGATGCCTGAGTTGTGTTATTTCATTGGCTAGATGAGGACCCTTCAAGATATGGAAATGTTCATCAGCAGGCGCTTCATCTGTATTCCCGGCAATATCTGTTTGCGGGCCACTAAAGCCGGCTCAACGTCGTCGTGATTCGGTTTCGGAGCGCTCAAAGTAACTGGAATCAGCCGAGACGTTTTCCAGACAATTAAATGTTCCTCCTTGCATATGAATGTGATTTCCGGGAGGCTCGGCCTGTTCAGTGGAGCGCGGGTCAGACACGGCCATGTTCCCTCAGCAGCATCTTTCCACACATTCTCATTTCCCCCCTCCCCTCCCCGTCCCCTCGCTGTCCTCCAGATGCCCTCGGTGTGTTCCCGCCTCTCCGAAGCGCTTCCTCTCCCCGCCCACCCGCACACCTGCTCCTCGTTACCTCATTAGCTGCTGCGGTATAAATACCTGCTCTTTCTCCTCCGTTGCGAGCTGGTTTCTGTTGCTTTGATAGCTTTACGGTCACGCCTGAGTGCCGCTCTTGTTAAATCTCATGTGCAATAGCTTGTGTTGTTTTTTTTTGGGGGGGGGGGGAGGCTTTACCACTATGACCTTTTTAAATTGATATAGCAAACACGTTAGCTAACAGTTGCCTCATTGGTCACTAAGCACATATGGAACAACGTTAGCATTTAGAGCATTTAGAGACCTGATGAAAGTAAGTTTAGTACTTCTGCTTCAGTGATATCTGACTCTTTAGCAGCTTAATGCTCCTCGATCTTCACGAGCCGATAACTCATTTTGTCTTTTTTGACATTTGGTGCCAAAATGGTAGTAAAAGCAACTTTAAATAAGATGAGATAATCCCTTATTAGTCCTCAGTGGGGAAATTACAGGATTATACCAGCACTGCTCACAAGTAAATAAAGATAAAAAATCAAGTAATATAAATAAACAGTAGAATAAATATACAGATGGAATAAAATTGTGTATAAAAGTACCTAAATGTACTTAAATGTAATGTATATTGCAATATAATAATAATACAATTGTTTCTTGAATAGCACTTTGAGCTCCATAGTTTGTTTGAAAAGTGCTGTACATTTAAAACAAAAAGAACATCAAACCTTCCTTTTACAAAGCATGCTTTTTGCAGTTACATTTAAAGTGTAATTAAAAAATGTCAACAGATGAATATAAACGGTTTTACATTTAAAATGATAAATGAAGACGTATATAAGTGTTTAAACGTTTAACTGAAAGACAGATGTGCGACTGTGGAACACACGTGAAGTCATTTAACAGATATGTTTATGTAAAATGTCCATGTTAAGATATTGACCACAGCTGCTTTTTGACAGCGTATGTCCTCCGTCTTTCCCGTCTGTACCTGAACTACCAAATAATGATTATAAAAATGTCCTCATGATAATGGAACCGCCATCATTTCTCTGTATGTTTTGTCTTTGAAGATTCTGCATTAGTGCTTCACAACATTCAGTGTGATCTGAAGGTTTTCAGCCTTTCAACGGTGTTTAAAAAAAAAGAAGCTCTTCTCTGCACATTGAAAAAGCAAGGCCATCGAGAAGAGCATTCTTCTTCTTCTTCTTTTTAAAGCTTGGGGGTGGAGTCTACAGGCTGAGTGGTGATTGAAGGCCAACTCTTAAGGAGGAAAAAGAATCATTCAAAAATGCACCCGCATTGTCATGTACACACAGCCACAGTGTGCACACCGGGTGAGAGAGCTGGACAGTATTTTTAGTTTGTTTGAAGGTGCATTACTGATTGTGTCTTCTCTCCTCCTTTGTCCCCCTCCTTCTGCGCCGCGTCCCCCTGAGTCGCTTTCATCAAGGTCCTCGGGTCAAAGGGAGCAGCAGCTGCTTTGAGGCTGTTTAGGATCCCGAGGGTTTGACCTGTGACCTTTTAGTGCTACGGCACCGTGCCATCCCTTTACGCTCAATTTAACACAGCGGTACGAGTGAAGACGGAGCCGAGCAGGATCAATAAGGGAGCGCGCCGGCAGGTTCTGCAGCAGGGCTTCATCTCGGTACGCAGAGGAAGGCGTCTGGTCGATGGGAGCGTGTTCATAGGCCCGTAAAAATGTTATGTTTGGGGGATGCAAGCGCTCAATATCAATAGACATTATCCAATGTTTTATTCAGTGTCTTTATTGATAATTTATTCATTATTTGTAATTCATCGAGCTTCTCGCAGTTTTAATTTGCAGTCTTTCTCTGTTTTGTATGATTGTGAATTCAATATCTTTGAGCTGTTGGTTGGACACGATAGAACAAATATGAAGGCGTCATTGTTCCCTGTTTTCTGACATTTTGAGAAGAAGGAATGATAGTGAACACAAGAACAACAGTGACTGGCTAGCTAGCGGCTCTGTCTGGTTGGACGGTGATGCTTTGAGCTAAGTGCTCAAAGGTCAGCATGCTAACATTAGCTGATTAACACTAAACACAAAGTACAGCTGGGGCTTATGGAATTGTCATTAGTTCTGCGGGGGGTTTAATCATCAACCAAAGCAATAGATCAAATTAAACTTTGACCGGGGGATGAATGAGAAGTTAAAGGGATCGTCCTGAGGGAACGTCTGTACAAAACTGCTTGGCGATCCATTCAATAGTTCTTGAGACATTTCAATCAAAACCACAAATGTTTACATCATGGTGACGGTCAATGTCAGGGGAGCAACTATTCAATTCAGTTTATTTTGTATTGCTGAAAATCACAAATTACAAATTTGCCTCGGAGGGTTTACGATCTGTACACATAACAGGACGACACATCGGATCAGGAAGAGCTGATGTATAAACAAAGCCATCAGGATTCAACGTCTTGCAACCATGAATGGCTGTACAAAATGTTGTGCAAGTTCATTTTGTAGATGTTGAGAATGAGGTTATTAGTTGACTGAAATCTTCCAATATCAGAAAGGATCATTGTAGGGGCAATCTATACGACAGTTATGATATATTTGGTCAGAATCAAAGTGATGGATCAACCAGCTAACCATCCCTAGAGCCCATTGTGGCTAAGTATTGTGAGTTGCAGCAATGTAAAACATGTTATCACATGAATGTGGATGACACAATCCCAGTTCCCACCACTAATATATCAGCGGTGTGTTCATCCCTCCAACCCCAACCCTGGCCAAACCCTACAGGCCTTTACACAATGGGGGTGGGGGGGTTTTCGTGGGAAAAAAAGAAGCCTTTCGACATTGATTTCCCAGCTGTTTGTCTTGGGACCCCTTTACAGTCAAGTAATACCATCACAAGTTTTCTTTCTGTCAATGAAAAATGATAGTTCCCTTCTAAGATTCATCCTTTTTTTAATTTTTTTAAGAAGCAGTTTTCCTTTTGGTTTCAAAGAAAGCTGTTCCTTCATCTCTCCCGTCTTCTTAATCATCTCACGGCCCGTCAGATGCATCTCCCGGGCCCTTTGAGGTTCCTGACCCCCACGTTGGGACCCTCTGGCCTTAGTATGAACGCCTCCGGCGGTGGTTTATTTTTGACTGCATCACACACCTTATCAGGGCCCAGACCGCCACCGCGTATTGATTCATTTCTGAAATGAGTCTCTGTGCATCGCCTTGAGATGTCAATGTTACTAATTGAGAAATGTATTCAAAGGAGAACCGAGGACCTCTTAAGCGTTTTGTCAAAGCTGTTGAGATAAAAAATCATATCTGCCAGATTCAATAGAGAAACGAGGCCAGGTTTATTAAAACTGCGTTTTTTTGTTAAGCCCAAATCATTTTTTGCTACTTCTCTGTCCAGTGATGAAATGTGAGTGTGTGTTTGTGTTTATGTGTGTGTGTGTGTGTGTGTTTTACAGAATCTGTTAGAAATTTTAAAGTGTATTGATGTCGTCTTGCAGCAATATGACCTTTTGCATGTACACTTGATCTCACTCACACCACAGGATAATTGGACCTTTTCTTTTCTTCTTTTTTTCATCATTCTGTCATTAGTTTTGGGCCATGAAAGAGGTGAAAGATTTTGAGCACGAGCAGAAAATGTTACCTTAAATCTTTTGCAAGAATCTAAAATAATAAGAAAAACGCTTTTTTTTAAACAGTCCAGTTTATGTGTTTGTGCGTGTGTGTGTGTGTGTGTGTGTGTGTGTGCATGTGTATGCGCGCGTGCGTGCGTGTGGGTGGTTACCAGGTGTGGATCACACAGAGACACAAGAAATGCACAAACACTCGCAGATGGCCAAAATCTCTAGACAAAATCTCCAGAGTCTTTCATATGCACATGTGTAAACAGACACCAGCAGGAAATACTACTGTCTGAAAATTATTGAAATATTATGGTATACTTTGTCATGGGCTGAAAAAGCTTGTCCATTTTTTTTGTTTTGCGGAGGAGGCGTTTGTAGTTTGTAGTTCTGTCTGTTGTTGAGGGACTCAGAGTATGAACCTTTCTTATCTTCTGGAAAATAAAAAGGTCAAATTCTCTGACGTGATAGCAGTTTTCTGTGTGTAAATACAAACAGACTCACGATAAGCAGTGCAGATACAGAGAAGTAAATCACAATAATAATGCAAAGCAGAAGGGGGGGGGTAGTTTATCCTGCTCATACTCACTAGCCAGCGATCAATATTTATGTATCGCTTTGAGATTTGGGAATACTTATTACTGCGGTGAGTGGAAGCGAGCGAAGGAAGTGCATTCAGAGCAACAGAAGCACAGAGAATAATTTATATCTGATTGGTTTGAACTGCTCATGGCGATTAGGCATGGTGGAGTGATGACAACAAAAAAAAAGTATTCTAATTTCTTCATTAAATGAAATAATATAACAAAAGTTAGGTGTTGTACATACGTCAACTTACCTCCATTTGGACCAACATATGTATTTAAAAGTCATCAGAACTCACTTGTTGACACAACTTTGATATTTATGCTGGAGGAACGTGATAACCCAGGAAGGCCCGGAGGGAATTTATTCAGATTTGGCCCAAACGTCCAGCGGGGACTCAAAGATGAACTGATTTGATTTTGGAGGTCATAGGTCACTGTGACCTCACACCTGACCCATATCTCAGGAAACGCCTTGAGCTAATGTCTTCAAATATGGCCCAAATGGTCACTTGCAATCAAGAATGAGCTGATTAGAATGTGATGGTCAAAGGTCAAAGGTGACCGTGCCCCCACAAAACACATTTTCGGGCCATATCTCAAGAATTAGAAAGAAATTTCACATTTTGGACTGTCTTTTTGCAGTAAACTGCAGTGTGAGTGGCGGGCGGAAACACAACCGTGAGGCTGTAGTTTCTTTATACGCTGATAATTCATATATTTATGCGCCGGCAATGTCAGCTGCTTATTTATTCAAAAGAATATGAATTGGAATTTTACAGCAGTTTGCCAGATGATAATAAATTAACAAGAATTCATGATGAAAATCAGAATGTAGATGATGCACAAAACACGGGAGGGGTGTTACTTTGTATCCGCTCACACTGGCCTCTTGACAGCAATCAATATCAAAATGTCTGTACTGTATGGCTGTAGGATTAGGGATTATTGAGTTGAGATTAACAGTGTTGTCCGACAAGAGCAGAACGTTCTACAATGACCCAAAGTGTGTCTTGCAACTGTTTCTATGATGCAGTTTCTAAAACAATGCAAATTCAAAATCCAATACAAATATAGATAACAATAATAGTTAAATATGGGAAACAACAAATAGATAACAGTACTTTAGAATAAGTATATGTTATAAAATAAAAAGGTCACGTGATGTCTGTAAGTCTGGGTCGCTAGTATGACCAAAAAAATCCCCTTGGGGATTAATAAAGCACATACCTATTGATATCTATCTATCTATTTCAATAAGAAAAGCTGTGGAAGGGTGTTTGAAGTTGTCCTGGGGATGCGAGAGTCAGAGTCAGTGGGGGGCTTTGTTAACTGTTGGCCCTTGTCAGCCACCGTACAGTATGGACGGAAAAAAAAATCCCCCGTCTGTTGTTGTCTTCTCCGTTTATGTCAAACATATGCAAGTGTACCTCCGAATGCTGTACATGTGACGTGCAACGTCAACACATTTTTAATGGAGAGTTGTGTTCGCTTCAGAAAGTCAAAAAGTCTGACTTCAACGCTTCATCATAAAAACAAGCCATTAACCGTCGACGGCGAGCCTGTGGTCTTTTAATTAACATGTGGAGCATGTGTGTGTGTGTGTGTGTGTGTGTGTGTGTGTGTGCTGGCAGACGAGTGTGAAATTGGCTAATTAACGTGACCTCCCTTTGATCCGGGGAGAATACACATTATGACATCTGAATTTGGGCGAGCCTGAGGGATGGGAAGGTTCCTGGAAATTTATAAAAGTGTATGTGTGTGTGTGTGTGTGCATGTGTGCGTGTTTGCGTATGTGTGTACGTGTGGGTGCGTGTGTGCGTGTGCGTGTGTGTGTGTGTGTGTGTCTTGCTGAAGCTTTGAAAACATGATCTAATCCTGTTGAGCTGCAAAACATCGATCGGGAGAGCAAGTTCTTATGTAAACCTAAAACTTCAAAAACAGAAGAGGAGAAGAGATCTGCACTCATTTGTGTGCAAACAATACATTTGGCTCAAATGTCCCCTTTGATGTCCCGAATGTTTGTTTTGTAATTATTGCAATAAAACAGATGAACCAAAGCCGTGGCCACCATTTACTTTTCAAAGGCCTCGTTCTCCGATGTTAAATATTCAGGCGGGAATGGATTCTAAGACCAGGAAATGAGTCAGCGGGCAATTGTTGAATGGTTCAAAAAGAATTAATAGCAATGCCCACCTAAAATAATCAGGATTTCGTTCGTATACCAACAGCCAAACCTCGGCTTCATTACCGCGATCAAAGTCTGAATAAGAAAATGGAGAAACAGTTTTGGTGTTGTTTCACTGGAAAATTCGATCTCGGAGTGAAGCAACGTGGAATAAGAGGAAACAATGAATTAGCTGCTCCGCTGCGCCAGATGGAGTTAAACACAAAGCAGATGGACGATGAACTGCTCCACCACACCAATATGTAAGAACCATATTCACAGACTCCTGCGATGCGTGCCCTGCACCAAGATACACGATTATTATTATTTTAATCATCCCACTTATATGAGAGATGGTGTATCTTTTTAATCCGACCGTGGTCAGCTAAGCAGGAAATAAGGGAAACTAATATGCATACTGCCTGTTTTTTCTTTTCTTTTCTTTTTTTTTTTACAGATTCTGAAAATGGCAGAATGTGCAAAAGCTCTATGAAGTGATGGCTGAGAGGGAAAGAGAGGATGTTTTCCTTCGCTGTGTCTTGTGGTTCAGAGTATTACCTTTGTATTGACTTGATGTAAAGGACAGTTAGAGATAGAATGGTGTGTAATTAATAAGGGTAGTTGTAATTTTTTAATAATGAATTTTAACTAGTTTCCAGGGGAACTTCTGATAAAAGCTCTTTCATAAAGTACAGCTTAGAGCAGAAACTGGTGAAAACCTTCAGGTCTGACAAGTAAAGCCAATGCTGAAGTACTTTAAGCTTGTATTCTTCCTAATGTCCAACAGGGGTCACTTTTAGTTCTTAAAAGTCAACTGTCATGTTTCGTTCATCTTATCGTCTCATCGTCTTATTCAGCGTTAACCATCTTGTGTCACTTCTGGTTGCAAAACCAAAATGGCGACGGCCAAACTATCCGACAAGAGGCTTCAAAACCATAGACTGTAAATCAGAAGTGGACGTAATCTCGAGTTTTTTTTCCATTGAAGCAGCTGCGAGCAAGTTTTTGTGTTGTGTTTTTATTCGTAACTATTAGTATTTCCTTTGGCATGTATCTACAGTTTCACAGGTATCCTCTGTATTAGATTGACTTTCAGCGTAACTCCTGTCACAGTTCACAGCTGCCTGTCTAAACTCCGTTCCTCTTTTTTTAAATTTTTGTTGGGGCACTGCGCTCACCCGTTCTCCCTCCTCCTCTATATTTCCCTGTCCCTCGTCGTCCTCTTCCTCACATCCACATCTCGGTCCGTCCGTTCTCGTCCTGTCTCTCTGTCTCTGTCATTTCAGCTCCTTCCTGCAGTCTCTCAATGTCTCTTTCCGGCCTCTTCACCTGTGACTATGTCACACCGAGGTCTCTGCTCTTTCTGTCTCTTTCCTTTTTCTGTTTATCTCTTCTGCTTTCTCTGCTTTACTCCCCCAACCCTCTCATTCCTCCCCCTCTTCATCCTCCCTCATCTCTCTCTCTCTCTCTGTCTCTCTCCCTGTTCCCCTTCATCACCTCCTGGGTAATGACAGGGAGGACAGGGGGGACAGGTGGAGACCAGACCATCACTACCACCAGTGTGCGTGTGTGTGTATGTATGTGTGTGTGTGTGTGTGTGTATGCGTGTGTGTCTATGCGTGCGTGTGTGCGTGTGTGAGAGTGAGTGAGTGTGTGTGTGTGTGTGCCTGACTGTGACATACACACAGATGGTGGACAGGGGTCCCTGCCGGCCAGCCTGTCTGTCTGGTGATGGGGTGTTGTTGTTGTTGAGTGCACTCAGCCACACATGATTAGCTAGACAAACACACACACACACACACACACACACACACACACACACACACACACACACACACACACACACACACACACACAACGCGCACACACAGACGCACACACATATTCCCTTCTACGTAGCACATATGGGGCTCAGCACCAAAACAAGTCACCTGCTATTCCAGTCACACACACACACACACACACACACACACACACACACACACACACACACACATACACACGCACGCACACACACACAGACATACACACACAGGACAGAAAAAGGATCAAAGCACTGTGAGACTGTCATTACTGATTATACATCATTGTGTTGTGTGTGTCTTTATGTAACATTATCAGTGTACTCTTACAAGCATATAGTCATATTTTCCTCTGACATGAAAAAAAACACAGTTTTCCTCAACCTTGTTTTTGCTATAGCCTTCATTGTGTTGTACTCCATCACTTTAGTGGCATATTGTTGTCACAGAACACAGTTTCCTGGACTGCGAGAGCGAGAACGTTGATTGGTCCTAATTAGGCAGGGGAAAAGGAAAGGCTATGTAAATGAGTGTGTTTACATGTACTTCAGTAACCAGGTTACAGTCAGCCTGAGCCAGTAAGCTGATTAGCTTCTCCTGGAGAAGGCTAATTTCCCTTTCATGTGTGCAGCTGACGGGGTTTCTGATTGTCTTTTTACAAATACACGCTATAAAAAGACTGCGGACAAGCAAAGTAACCGTGGAGTAGCTCAGGAGAAACAATACAACGGGGATACGGTCCGATTCAGTCGTTGGATGGGGTTGAGGTCAGAGACTGGTACGACTCGATTATTTCACATGTAGTCAGCTACCAAGTTTAAATAAACCAATAAATCATGGTCAGACGACAGCCAACGGGTTCCCAATTTGCATTTTAGCCAATAGCCAGACTGTTTACCTGCATTCAACGAAAGCCTGCTCCAACGTGATTGGTCCTCGGACCTTTCCAATGCCAAACTCGTCTACATGTGAATGCAGCAGCTGTTCATAGAAATCAAGTTCTTACAAACCAAACTGCACCTGACTTTGAGCCAACACATTCTCACTCCCGGCCTGTCAAAACCACAGGCTTGGTCAGTGCTCCTAAGCGTCAAACTTTAAAGCCTGAGGTTACCCAACTTGTGACCTTTTCTCTTTTTTTTGATGTGCGTGTCAGTGACGGCGTGTCAGTTTCCAATCGTTACATGCACGGTGTCTGTTCAAAAGGAACTTCCATCTGCACAGGAAGTTAGTTTGAGGCAACGAACCCACTCAAATAGGTTCAGGAAAAGAGGTTTGACGTCACCTCGACTGTCTCGCGACTCGGGTGACTACCTACTGACCAACAAGGCACGAGACTATCGAGGGACTAACGAGTCACGTGACTAAAAGCGGTTTCCTGGGTTGAAGGTCCCGTGTTTGTTTCCTCTGCTCGCCACCTCTCGCATCCACCCTAAGCGGACTATCAGGCATGTTTTACGATACGTCTGTTGCTAATATTGATGCGGGTGGGCTATTGTGGTGTGTCGCATGCAGATGTTGCGTGCAGATGCTAAAGGGTGCCTCTGTGCGTCGGTATCAGACGCCGAGGGTCACTGACCAAGCGGAGGGTTGAAATGCCACGTTCAAAACAGGAAGGGGACAAACACAAACTGTTGACAGGAAGTGAAAAGGACTTCATCACATTACATGAAAACAGATGCGTAGGATGAAACGGTCATTAAGGGATATCGTCATTTTTCATCCGTCCGAGGCGGGGGAAAAAGGGAGATGCCATAGGCGGTTTGTCACCTTCATACAACCACGACAATACAGGAGAAGACCGGCCTGACAGAGGTGATGGAAACTGATGAAGATAGACGTCTATGTGTCTGCTCTCCGCTCTGACGATCAGATGAAATGCATTTTTTACAAGCATCGGTGACTGCCGCGCGCTCATCAGTGAGCAGGTGCGGAGCAGGTGCGCGGCACCTGACCGACGTGTCACCTTCACGTCAAAACTGTTGTCACGGAGAGGTGAGAGCGCCTTTGAGTAATGGACTTCATTCAACAACTGCTCTGGAGGAGAGGCTCTGTGGACGAGAGTTGAGAGAGTGGATGTACCAGGAACCCTGACTGGTTCAAAGGATTCTTCTTTGAACTGTTTTTGTTGGAGAGCATCATTTCAAGAGCAATGTCACCCCACTCCAATCCAATACTGTTCCAGGAACAGTATTCCCGTGTGTGTGTGTGTGTGTGTGTGTGTGTGTGTGCATGTGTGTGTGATCACCTGGGGCCGTCGGGACAATGGAGCCTGTTTTCTCGTAGCTCGTTACACAGAATGCTATTTTTATTTCCTGGTAAGTATTATCACTGAAGGATTGATGTTGGTAAGTGGCTTATTAAAATCACTGCACACGCCATGTAGTCATTGTTGCTTATGGATATTTACATCCTATGTGCAATTTGTTTTGGTTTTTAGATTGCCTGAACTGGATTTCCTTCTCTTGGTTATTCTGTACAAATGTACTAAACTTATATCTACATGGTTTTATTGATTTTTGCTTGCAGGACCTTTACAGTGGAGCTTTGACTTGCGTCGCTTCATAAAACTGGTTCCTCCACAAGTAATTTACAATAGTTTCGATGGCACAGACGGATGAAGTCGATAGAATACGGCAGATCAGAAAATATGTATATGTGCCGTTCTAAACGGCAATCAAAACCAACAAACAACATATTTTGTCATTTCATGTGAAGGATTTTTCTTCCTAAACCACAGTACGCCGCCACATATCAATGCCGCTCTTGGTTTTTAGTAAAACACCCCAAAATCAACATCTGTGGGATTTGGGAATGCTGCAAGACAAGAATGATGTGTGTGTGTGTGTGTGTGTGTGTGTGTGTGTGTGTGTGTGTGTGTGTGTGTGTGTGTGTAGCTCCTATCTCTTCTCTCCACAGTGCATCAGCGGGAGCTGTCAGATCAGCATCAGGCCTTGCCAGTCAGATTAAGGATGTTACAGCAGCAGCATCCTGGCCAACAGCCGAACGGCTGCGGATAGATTTCACATACACCTCCCCCTTATCTCTCCTCAGTCTCCGTCTCTGCCTCAGTCTCTGTCTCTCGGTCTTTGTGTCTCTGTGTCTTTTTATCTGTCTCTGTGTCTCTATCCCCTGGTCTCTGGGTCTCTGTCTCTGTGTCTCTGTGTCTCTATCCCCTGGCCTCTCGGTCTCTGTCTCTGTGTCTCTATCCCCTGGTCTCTGGGTCTCTGTCCCCTGTTCTCTGGGTCTCTGTCTCTGGGTCTCTGTCCCCTGGTTCCTGTGTCCCTATCCCCTGGTCTCTCGGTCTCTGTCTCTATGTCTCTATCCTCTGGTCTCTGGGTCTCTGTCCCCTGGTCTCTGTGTCTCTATCCCCTGGTCTCTGGGTCTTTGTCTCTGGGTCTCTGTCCCCTGGTCTCTGTGTCTCTATCCCCTGGTCTCTGGGTCTCTGTCTCTGGGTCTTTGTCTCTGGGTCTCTGTCCCCTGGTCTCTGTGTCTCTATCCCCTGGTCTCTGGGTCTTTGTCTCTGTGTCTCTGTCCCCTGGTCTCTGTGTCTCTGTCCCCTGGTCTCTGGGTCTTTGTCTCTGTGTCTCTGTCCCCTGGTCTCTGTGTCTCTGTCCCCTGGTCTCTCGGTCTCTGTCTCTGTGTCTTTATCCCCTGGTCTCTGGGTCTCTGTCCCCTGGTCCTCTGGGTCTCTTGGTCTTTGTCCACGCTCTCTGTCCCTGGGTCTCTGTCTCTGGGTCTCTTGGTGTCTGTCCCTGGTCTCTGTCTCTAAGTCTCTGTCTCTGGGTCTCTATCCTCTGGTCTTCCATGTCTCCACAGCACACTGCCGCTGTCGGCTCGGGTCCTCGGGTCGAATGAAGGTGAGCTGAGCTATAAGTGGAGAGATGACCGGACAGGTGGCCCAACGCCACGGTCTCACCACAGCCACCGATGAATCATGAAAAGTCCCTTTACGGCATAAAATAAATTCAGAACTCCGTGCCAGGTGGTGCAGGAGCTGAGGAACAGGGGATGAAGATGAAGATGAAGATGAACACGGCGAGGTGGAAAGGTCAAATTTCAAAAGCGTGTTTTGCTGGTTTATTACCACATGTTATTGCATTCGTTTGGAGTAATTGAGTCTCTGACACACTGGTGTCAGATTCCAAAATATGAAGCTGTTGGAGAAATGTGTCTAAAATGATGCACAAGACATTTAGCATATTTACATTTTATAGAATAAAAACTATCTAAGTTTGAAGTATCTTCAGAGTGAGTTTTATTCAGTTTGCCCTTCATAAGATGTTGGGTACTTTTTTTTGGATGGTATTGGTTGTCGATGATCTCTCGTCATATGTCTGTTAAACTGTCGTCGTGGTGCCTCAGAGAAAAGGTGGACCAGGTCATATTCCTACTCAATATGATTTTTCGATGATTCCACCTGAAGGACATTTTCATGAATGTGCTTTGTATTTCTGAGATTCCTTTAGAGCTCATTCTCATTATTTGTTTTTCAATCATCTATTATCTCTGGTTAACAGAAGAAGAATACGTGTTCAGATTCAAATTTCCATCTTCATTTGCTTTTTAAATGTTCTGTTGCAAATCAATCTCCAGAACTTTACAACTCGCATCAACGTTTCCTCATACAGTAACTAAAGAGGGATTGCTTATTGTTTTGTGCATTTTCCTACAAGAGCCAGCAACACTTATCGATTTCCTAACGGTGCATGCATACGGTCTTAATAATAAACCTCCATCTTCACAGGAAACAACGCGGTTTAGGCAACAAAACTACTGGGAAAAGATTGCCATTTGGAAGTCTCAAGTTCAGCATTTTGCCCTGCATTTGACACCGTATGCGGCTCTGGAAGTGGTCGAGACCTGTCAATCACTGTTAGCCCCGCCATAAAGTATTCCCTGCTTTATGGTCTATTTGACTCTAAATGGACCATCATTTATTAAATGAACATCACGCTGTATTGAAGAAGACTTGAAACTACTGATTGAGACCATAATCTCTGACTTTGAGAAACATATTTTGTAATCATAGCTCTGAATGCTGGATAAGAACAGCCTAATACACAAATATATACATCATAATAAATATGACCTGATACCATTAATCAAACTCACCCGAAGATAAAACATTTATTTCAGTCTCTATCGTATTTCCTTCATTGCTGATATATTTTATTGACATCTTATTAATTAAAGGTATTTCCTTCCTTAAAGGAACAGTCCATCATTTTGGGAAATGTGCTTATCCACTTCTTTTGTCAAGAGTTAGATGAGGAAATATATGCCTCGCTCTCTTCTCAGGTAACAAAATCCTCCTGCCATATATAGTAAATCTGCATAAAATGTAAAGTGTAAACATGACAAATTGCCTTATTACAATACAGGGGATACAGGGGACATACACACAAGTGTATGATGCTGTTACCAGTAAAAGACTCGCTGGTTTCCAGGAAGTGACAGATTTCAAGAGTTATTTTCCTTTAAAGATACATCAGTAATCTTACTTCAGCAGTCTGGATAATGTCTCCCAGCTCTGTACTGTCCTTTTGTTTATTTTCATGACACCCTGGAGTATATTTAATACATCACAAGAGCAGGCAGAGCCTATTTATACCACTCTGCTGAACCCTAACTGTCATGTGAGTTTGTTAGACTTCAGCGTGTAACATAAAGCTGATGTGATTCTTGGAGCTCCGTCGTGAGGAAACATGATATTCTCCCCGGCCTGAAAGTGGGAGTGGAGGGCTGAAAAACGGTGCCCAGTTCCAGCGCAGAGGGTTTTTACTGAGCGTGACACGACCCTGTGAAGGTCACTCATCCATGTAAATAATATGGCATCCATGAACAGCCACACGCTGAGGAACAAGCGCGGCGCAGGACTGATCTAAAGACACACAAGGATATCAGAGTATCGGGTACTAATATGAATAAATCCATAAACTTGCTGTGAAACAGGAGATGCAGATGGAACCCAAGAGAAAAGGTTTATGGTCAAAAACACCTTGAAATCTAAATGAGGTACGAACACACAAATGCACTTGAATTTCAGAAGAGCAAAACTGCTTTTTAAACTGGTAATGAGCTTCATGGCGTTTTACTTTACATCTTTAGTAACATAAAATAAAATGAGTATTCTTATAGTAAGATTAAGTCAAGTACTAAAAATGCTGTTCTGCTGTCTGTACTCATTTACTTCACATAAAAGAGTTGCTGCACACTTAAATGTTTGTTTTAAGCCATGAACTAAATAGCATGGCAGTATTTTGACCAAACACATACTGGTACGACGCCTGGTGAATCCGTGCTAGGGTTGCAAAATTCCGGGAATATTCAAAGTTGGAAACTTTCCACGGGAATTAACGGGAATTTACGGGAATAAACGGGAATTAACAGGAATTTACGGGAATTAACAGGAATAAACTGGAAATGTTGGGGTAATTTAACTGTGTTTACCTTGTCATAAGCAGACATGCATGCAAAGATTGATAATACAACTTTTGAAAATTACATTTTTGACCTTTTTGGCATTTTGTGAGTCGAACTTTATTCTTTCATCGAACAACGAAAAACATGAACGTTGAATAAAAAAAGCTTTATTCCGTATGATCACCACCCCCTGACACAAATTTCTTTCTTTAGTGTTTTTCCCTGAATCCTTTCAGGTCTAAATGCTTTCTTCCTGGACCTACATGAACTAGTTCAGTTCATAGTTCATAATTAGTTCACAGCTCCAAAAAAGGAGTTCAATTATTCTTTTAGCGGCTGGCTAGTTAGCTAGCAAACATTAGCTCGTTGATGCCACCATGCTAGCTTGCTTCGCTGGTTACAGCAAGTGAGCAGAACAGCTGGCTGGAGGCGAGCAGCAGCGCTTTCCTCATTGACAGGGAGGGAGGCATTTCTTGTCTCGTTTCAAATCTGATGAACTGTAAACGGTCAATCATATTTCGCGCAACATATTGCTATTCCAAGCTACTGCAGCTGTCATATTTCCACTCTACGTTGAGGTGTGGTATCAGCAGAATTATGAAGTGGGTGGGCCCAGACTTAGGGGTGAAGTTACATGTTAAGGCTACACGCGTTATCAAAATCAAACACCTTCAATTTGATTGTAAAATCACCAGACTTGTATGTCGCTAACATCGAACAAAAAGTTCTGAAATTTGCGTTTGGTAGATTATTTCTCTATTGCAACAATGCTTCTTGTAAATACTGTGTATCCCATAGGAAAGCCAGTTTATTTCCCTTGTAAATGGTGCCACATTTGTAAGGAACACGTATTTGTGGGCTGAGCAGCACAGCTGAGTATGTGGGTTGCGTCCATGAAAAATTAGCCAAATCTTCACTCCTAATAACGACCAGCTTATTCTGCTGTTGACTTGAAATGGCACGGTTGTCTGAGACTGTAAAAAATATAAATACATCACTGTTATAGTTTATTTAAAGAAGGACAGAAGGAATAAAGGTGCGTTCAGAAAAGGTGAACGTTACCACACTCCCCCGGTCTGAAGCAGGGTTTCCATTGAAAATGTGTAGTTCATGGCCCCAACCTGAAATGCAATATGATGCATTAGAGTCATTTTTATTTTCTGCAAAGCGTCCTCTTGAGCCCGACTGGATTTGGAGGACATTATGCAACTGCTTACTTACAAAGGTTTAATAAATTCAGTGAATAAATGTAGTTTCAATATTCCCTCTCATTTTAGCTCCTGTTCTGTGTCCTCCATGTAAGTATCGGTCTCTTTATCTGGTAAATGTTCCACTTTATTTATTTTGTAAGCCAATTTGTTGCAGTAGTGTACAGTGTGTTATTCAGATTTGATAAAAAAGAAAAAACAGCTGCCTGCTGCATTTATGAAAGCACTGAGACTAAACCGTACGGTCATTAAACCGAAACAACAAGCTAAAAGAGACCAAAACGCTCAGGAGAGCCACAGAGCAGGGGGTTTAATTTGTGACCCCTTAAACGCTACACAATAGATTTATTGTTCATATGTGATGAGCAGATCTTTTAACGAGTAAAATCAGTGAAATTCCACTTTGAGTTTACTGGCTAGGGAATGTTTTATGTCAACGACGGTCCTCATGGGTATATGAGTTCAGACCTGCGTGTGTGTGTGTGTGTGTGTGTGTGTGTGTGTGTGTGTGTGTGTCAATGCGTGCGTGTGTGCTGTGAAAGGTGTCCCAGCTGCTGCCCATGCTCTTCTTCTGGGCCTATAAATAATGCAGAACTCACATTTTCATGCCACTTCCTCCTCCCTCTTTCCCTCCCTCCCTCCCTCTCAACACCCCCTCCCCGGCACAACTGTGCTGTAGTAAAAATAGAAGCGCAGACTTTCGCTCCCGTGTTTACACCATCATGACCCTCCCCACTTCTCTCTCTCTCTCTTTCGCTCTCTCTCTCTCCTGACAGTGGCGTTATTACTCTCATTCATCTCAGCGTGTTCGCTCTATCCTCAGCGGGAGCCTGGAGAGCAGAAACAAGCAGAGAGGTTGCCAGGGCCAGACTGGGAGCAGGGAGAAGGTTCCTCGGGTAGCACATAGATGCTTCATCTCCATATCTTTATTATGTGCCTCGTAAAAATAGCCCTGCTTAGGCCTCCCTCCGCCGCTCGCCTCCTCTCGCCTCCTCTCGCCTCCCACTCCTCCTCTGCATGCACTCAGTCTCCGCTCTGGGGAAATGAGGAGGCTGCTCTGCTCAGACGTTAAATGTAGAAACTGGGATGCATAGACAGGAAAAAATAAGATGCCGGTTCCTTCTGTGCGGATGCAAAGCAGTAATAAAGCTTCCTGTCAGTACACAAACTCGGAGGCTATGTTAGATGTGGGGAAACCAATATGAAAGCTCTTTATTTGAATTGTTGTTTTGTTTTTAGTGGAATTCGTTGTCAGGTATTCTACTTCATGGTAAGGAACCGGTTACCTTTTCCCCTTTTTGTAGCTCGATTTGAGGAGAGACGGTGAAAATCAGACTGACTGGTCGCCCCAAGTCACATAAAACATCAATATGTGCTTTAATGTCGGTGATAAGAAGCTATTTGCTAAATCTGGCGTGTCTACAGTCTAATAATGTCAAATAAAAGCAATAAATCTATATATTTGTTGTACATTTTCTGGCAAACACCAAACGCAAAGAACGTCAACAATTAACTGTTCATTTGTCAAGAGTTAGCTGTCAAGAGTTAGCTGTCCATCATTAGCGACTACATTAGCATGTGTGGATTCAGAGTGCGCTGGAGAAGGTTCACGATTAGCATATCAATGTGTGATATGAGTAGACGAGGCATCATAAGTTGAAATTCTTTAACTCTTTGCCGAAATGTATACAACTGGATATTACGTCGCTGACTCAAACCAGACAATGCTGATTGAGTTGGCAACAGAATATCAAGAGAAAGCTGAGTTTTAAAGCTACACGCACTATCATGAAACAATATGCAAATCATTTTATTTCATACATATTTTATACCAACATATCGTCACGTGTGCTTGTTTTGCCGTCCCATCATTCCCTGTTTCATTTTTCTGCGCCATCCAGAAGGTTTCCTGTCTATATGCCTGCCTCCATGTGAATAAAGCATGACCGCCTCATTGTGTGACTATAATTCTACACAAGCTGTCATCTCAGGGCAAAAAAAAAAAAGTGACATTAGCATACTAAACTGCATGCAATTACAGTTTCCTGTTTTTCCCAGACTGCGGTTGTAAATTTAAACAAAACCAAAACCCAATTAAACGACTGGGGTTTTAATTTACTCACTTTAGTGACTTGTTTTCCTGTTACGTTATTTCTTAACATATTTCAAGCCCATCCATGATGTTCTTCCTGGATCTAAGTCAGAGGTGTTGTTGCCTAAACCCGAACGGCAGACGTCCCCTTGGTGTCGTTGACGAAAGATAATGATGTGGTGTTAAATGAAACGTAAAAAGAGCCTACAAAGCGTAATATGACACCTGCAAATGCCGTGCTATTTATTAGTCTTCCTATAAGGGTGTGGGGGGATTGGTGAAGGGTCAAATGGGAATACTTTTCCCATTAATTCTCATTTTAAATTTCTCTTTTGAGGATGATTTACTCAACCTCGTCGCCAGGAAAGATGTTTAACATTGTATGTTCCTGCAAACCCAGAGATACGTTTCATATTGGGCTCCTGTCACGCTTGCAGAAACGCACAATGATGCATGGTCAACAACGTGAAACGATTGCTCAGGGTTCAGGAAACAAAACTCAAGGTCATTGTTAGCGTTAAAACAATAGCGGAAAAACCTAACGCACCAACTTTTAAAGCGGAAGTGCCGTAAATAATGAACTAACTTTGTTACGTTAGAACCGTGAGGTCAACCTTTACTTTCGGTTCCTCGCGGGACACGAACAGCGGCCTTTTGTGTGAAAGTCCTGCGTTTGTTTGACCCCTCTTCTTGTACTCCTTATTATACAACGTGACTAACAGTAACGGCCACTCGTTGTACTGACACATTCCCAAAAAACGCCCACATTCAACGTATCCGTGGTTTGCAGAAACATACCATTCTAAATACAAATCAGACTGACTGAGCTGGTTTTACCTGACATCACTGACTTGCTTAAGGTTTGTAAATCATAAACGGTGACCTGCTTACACTATGAATGGCACACGGCATCTTTTACACAGCAGGCAACACCAGTCTAGTTAGTGAACCCCGGCAGCACAAAATCACTCGCTTGATAAAGGTCTCTTCTTGCCTCTCCTCGTGTCTCCTCCTCCACTCTATTAAAGGGCACGCTGGAAACAAGGAGAAGATAGATGGAGCCGACAAAACAGAGGTATTTGAACACGGTCCATGTGCCTCGAATGGGAGCGGTGTGTGAAGAGCTGCACTGACGCTCCTCCCACACAGAGTTCCCTCAACACACATCACACAGTTTCTCCCTTTGTGGCTGACAAAGAGAGAAACTGTGACTTCAGGTTTGTTGGTAGGAGTTGAGTAGATGTGTGTGTGTGTGTGTGTGCGGTGAGTGTTAACAGAAAAGCCTCTGACATGCAGACACTGTACCCATCAGTCAGAGAGAGAGGAGGGGGAGGTGATCTATGGTCCAAAAACCCAAATTTCACGGTATGGTACCCTTCAAGGAGACAACATTTTGAAGAGATGTACAGTATGTCATATGTGATTATGATTGGTGTGTTAGGTATCGCTGAGTAGGGGTTTTGTTGCTCATCATGAACTCAACCGCCCTTTACTCCTTTCGGGTCAATTTTTATGATATTCATCAACGTTTTGATTGCATTTGATCGACGTTACACGCAATAGTTCAGGTGATATCTTACGAAAGGTCACCCCTCGTTCTTCGTGCGTTGTTTCAATTTCCGCTCGTCACACGGAGTCGACCCTTTCAAAATAAACTTCCGTCCTCACAGAAAACAACTTAGTTAGGTTGAGACAACAAAACTACTTACAAAATGAATTTACATTTACAAATTACGACGCATTTTGTGCATTTTTGTCGATATAGCTACGAATGCTGGCCTGATTTAATCTTATTCTGCAGAGAACCTGCTTAGCTTTCATTAGTTTTGAGTCCATAAAGGGACCCTGGAACATTTTCAAGTCCTTTATAACATTTACAGACACAGTAGAGAAAATTATACTTTGCATACCTGTATAGTGATAGATTGTCCCTGTGATGTGAAATGCGTGCCTGTTTGCTGTAGAAAAAAATCGATACAGCATAGTATCGCAATATTTTGCATGCCGATATTGTATCGATACAGGGAAGCCAAGTAGTATCGATCTTTTATTGAATCAATTCTAAAGGTTTTGGTTTGAGAATAATAACATCAATTTATTCTTTGTTGACAAAGGTTTTCTTTGGGGACAATTTGCGGTTGAAAAAAGGTAATAAATCGCAATACTGTGTCGCAGTATCGTGATAATATCATATTGGGACTTGAGTATCGTGACAATATTGTATCGTGGGACCTCTGGTGACTTCCACCTTTAGTCTGCAGCCTGTACATGACTTAAACATGTTTAAGGGGTGTTGCTTATTCTTGAACCGGGTTCTCACAAATAAAAAACTGATATCTGATTCTGTTGATTCCTCACTGTCTGACATGCTAACAGGTGACTTCAGATGTCTTGTCATAAAGGGACTCTGAAGCTTTTTTGTACTTGCGCTTGGCAACTTGGCATCTTGGCAACTTGGCGCAAGCCTTTCGCAGAGGCGCCCGAGCTCCCAGCATGCACAAAGGCATTCCTGCCTCAAAGCTCTGTTCCGTTGCATTATTCTCCAAAACGCCGGAGGGCGTACAAACTATAAATGTACTGGGAAGAATCAAGAAGACAACTACCGGAACCGGCAAAACGCCATAAACCCACCTCCGCAATGCCGAGGGGGGATTGTAATTCAGTTAATTCTCATATTCATGGACCACCGTATTGCTTTTGTACAAGCCCTGTAAACAAAGAAGTGAAGTATTAAATGCCTTACAATAAAAAGAACGGACGATTGAAGCCTGTAAACCATTTGATTTGGCTGGCAAAATATTGACTCCAATTAGGATTTTTAAGGCGGATTGCAACAGATAAATGATTCAATTTTCTTTCAGCGCTCCAACAATAGTTTGCACTTCAAATAAACAGCCACCTGCACATGAACAATGTTATGGTACTGATGAAAGTACTCATGTCTGTATTAAAAGGTCTAAAGCACTGAGACATGCAAACGTGGACGTCCTTGCGGAGGCGGGTTAATGACAAATTGTTTCCACGTTCTCCTCACTGGCGTGAACAAAGACTTATTTCCTTTCACGCCAGTGAGGAACATACAGACAATTGGTCTGCAATTGCTTTCTTCTTTTTATTGCGAGGGGAGATTGAAGTCAAAACATGTATTTAGTTGGCTTATTCAACCACTATATAATGTACTATCAGGCTTTTCACACTGCTGGTAGATGATACTTTAAACTACAGTTGGCAACCATAATAATAAATATCTCACCAAATATTCACTCGTGCTCTAATCACATGACATGTAGTGCTCCTAATGGCTTCCACTGCAAAACAAGGAAATATGAATATGTTTTTATTAAAGTTTACCAAATGCTTTAGCTTTGCAGCTTAAAGGCTTCGTTGTCTCGGTTGTGTGTCTTGTGGGGTTGTGTTGCTGAAAAGCAAGAACTCTTTCACAAAACAAAAACGCTTGGGATCTTTCGGGTTGGCTTGGCGCATCAGGTCCGTTGAACTCGACACCTTTCAGTGCTTTTACCAAAGACTGGGACCACTTGAAGGATTCCACTGTTGTTCTGAAAGGACATTTGAGTTGCTTTCTTCTTCCTGCATCCCTCTTACTCGGAAGCCTGTGATGTTCAGGTGAAGGATGCTCGCACCGGAGCGGAATCAGAACGGCGGACGGAGGTTCAAACTAGGGGGTTAAGTTCACCTCCACTCAGCTCCAGAAGGGAAAACGTGAAGCAGCAAACAAACCCGGCGCGAAGAATCCACGTCCGTGGCGGCGCTTGAAAGGACGACAGAACAAAAGCAAATCAGGTGAAAGAAAACACAGTCGGTGACACGCTGATACGTGCCGCCGTGGGGGAATCAAAGCGCCGTTTTCGGACCCTTTGTGAATATGAAGCATATCGCAGACAGACTGTCACACCTTCTCCTTTGACCGTTTTCTGTGGCAGGTTTTTTAAATTACCTCCCCGGACACCCTGCAGTCTCCTAAGCTTTTCAAAGAGCTTTTAGTTTGGCATTTGATTCCCTGCTCTCCTTTTCTTTACACGCGTCTGTTTTTCTTTTTTCCTTCTTCTTCTTCGTCTTCTTCTTATTCTCTTTCATACAGAGCACTTTGGCAGCTGAAAGGGATCGTTGGAGTCCATCGTTATTCAATAGGAAGAGGAGGATGGAAGGAAGGGACCAAGAGGAGAGGAGAGAAGGGAGGACAGGGAACCGTAGGAAAGGAGGGGAGGAAAGGAAACAAGGAGAAAAGGGGAAAGGAAAAATGGGAGGAGAGGACTGAAGACGGGAGCAGAGGGGACAAGGATGTGAAAGTAGAGGAAAGGAGACAAGCAGACAATGGGAAAGGTGAGGATATAAAGGAGGTGAGGAGAGAAAGCAAGGGAAGGAAATGAAAGGGGAAAAATGAAAAGGAATGGATAGAAAAGAAGGAATAAAGGAGGAGGGCAGACGCGACAAAGAAGAAAGAGGGGGATGAGACAACATGAATGGAGAGGAGACAAGGAGACGGTGGGACAATGGGAAAGGTTTGGACGTAAGGAAGGAGAGGAACCAAGGTGATGAAATGAAAGGGTAGAGAAAGAGGAGAGAGGGGAGAAGAGTGGGAGAGGAAGAAAGAAGGGAACAATCACATGAAAGCAGAGCAGAGGAGAAACAAGAAATGGATAGGAGGAGAAGAAAAGAAAGGACAGGAGGAGGATGAGAGGCCAGTCGTTCTTTACCCGGGCGAGAGGGGAGGGGGGGGCACAGCGGGGGAGGGAGGAGGGGGGGGGGGTGAAGGGGGGAAGGTGGGCTCCTCATCCCTCTCTTCTCCAACTGAGCCTCCTTCCTCAAGGTCAGTCTCACACACACTCACGTGCACACACATGTACACGTTCACACACAGGCAGGCAGGTTGGCAGACATGGCACACACACACACACGCTCAGACACACACACACACACACACACACACACACACACACATTTAGTCGAGCTCAAGTAGAAAAGACGCCTTCTGCCTGCTTTTCTCTCTCCGACTCTCTGTACCAACCAGCCAAGTCTCAGTCAACCATCTGGAGATAAAAACACCATTCTTAACACACATGCACGGACACACACACACACACACACACACACACACACACACACAGTGTGTTTATGATAATAGACCAAATGCCTCTATTGATTCTTTCTCTTTCTGTGTCTGCATGTAGAAAATGTCGCTACACACTTGTTTTTTGTCCACAAAAAAAACCCCTTCTCCCGTAAGAAGTCCTCCACTCTCTATTATTGAGCGGTAGAACAATCTATTCATCACGATGATTTATTTTTCTTGTTCCTTTATTGCAAACATCTGAAGTTGAATGGTTAAAGCTGCTGAGCTTCACTGAAACCTCTTTTCCAGAGTTTCCGTGACACTGTCGTAAAGAAGATCCGCACGACGCCCACGTCGCCGTGTGGGATTTCAAACAGCAGCAGGTGAAAAGCCAACCCCATAATATTCAATCTTGTTTTGGATCGAGCTATATTTTTGCTTCTTTTCTTCCATCCGAGCTGTGTTTGTAACATGTTCAGCATGCGTGCTTACGATCCGGCTCCCGGACAACAGCTTTTTTGGGGAGTTTGACATCCAGGAAACATCCAGAAAACACAGCAATAATATTCAAATGCAGGCACAAGGTGGGGACTATTGCTTTTTGGATGAGTCTAGACATGTTTTTACCTTTGCCTTGCAACGGCAATTTCTTTTTGAAGGCCGATAACGTGTTTCCTGAGGGATGTTACAGACTAAACATCCTGTGCGCCGCTCTTTATGTTCTGTTGTCCCTGACCCCTGAACGTATCTTAAAGTATCTGCATTTAGCCCAAATTCAGCTCCAGCAACAATACAGGAGACCGGCAGCAGCAACAAAGTTGCAGAGCCCCGTGGAGACGGTTTCCGTGGTGCTCCTGCAGCGGCGAGACGGCCGTTAGTGAGGCAAGCGTTCCCGAGCAGCTCTCGGGGGCTCTCCAAGTCTCCGGAGAGACGAACGCTTTTTCAAGAGATATTCCCTTATTTGGTGTTATTGCTTTTTTCCTGTTGGTGGCGTCGCTGAGCGCCGTCTGACACGTCGCTCCTAAATGTCGACGTTCGGTTGGCCTGAGGTCCGAAAGGGCTTAAATCACGTCATTGTTTCTCCTCTATTATTCAGGTTTTCCCTTTTACTTCTTGCCTTTCTGTACATTTATTTATGTATTCCTACAGCGTATATGAATTATTATATATAGATTGCAATACCGGAGCAGTGGCATGAACATGTGGCGCTCTTGGGTTTTTTTTTTGTTGTTGTTGAATGTGAACTAAAGGACGACAGCCCTGCAAAACCAGACGAGAACTCAAAATGAGTCGTGTTGAAACCCTAATGGGACGTGCTTCCTCCCCCGTCTCGTAAAATATTCCTCCTCTCCTCTTTGGGTCAAAATTGTCTCTCTCCACCCCCTCCCTCTCTCCCTCCCTCCATCCCTCTCTCCCTCCCTCCACACCTTCAGCCCAGACATCCTCCTTTACATTTTTTTTTTCCCTTCTTGTTTTTTGTGTGTGTGTAACTGGCTGCAAATTCACGGCTGTTCATTACCCAGGCAGGGTCAATTCCCCAAACAATGTGTTCGGTGTCACAATAAAAAGGGTGTTCTTTACGGCGCGTCGCAGTAAAATGCTATTAAACAGATAAAACACCGGCAACGAGCATCAGGAGGATTATAAAAGGAATTGCCTTGATAAACTCCGCGTATCTGCGCGATGACACGCCAGCAGCTCTCTCTCCTCTCTGTCGCTGGGGAGGAGGAGGGGAGGCAGACTTGAGGAGCACATGGCGGGCCGAGGAAGAGGATGGAGGGGGGAGGAGGGAGGGGGATGGAGGGGGGGAGGATGCTCCACAGCACTGCGGCGCCGCCATCTGGGGAGATTGGAGAAAGAAGAAGAAAAACAGGCTCCCTCTGTGTCCCGTTCTGAGGCTTCAAAAGGAAAAGAAGTCAAATGAAATGAATTCAAATGGAAACTTTTTGTTTCTGCTTTTGAAGACTTCTGCATTTTCAGGAATCAGTTGGAGTTATCAGTTGGAGTGTATATATATATATATATATATATATATATATATATATATATATATATATATATATATATATATATATAGTTTAACTGCTTTCTTTTTTCCACATCACAGCAGTGTGTCACATCTGAATGAGTGTATTTCTACCTGAAGACAAGGCAACGCTGTGACCCGCATCGGGTGTGTATTCATCATTCTGTGCTGGAGAGTCTTGTACTAATGGTTTCATCCTGCTGCTGAAAATCCTGCCTCAGGAAGAATTGGGTATAGCAGTAAAAAAAGAAAGAAAGAAAGAAAGAGGTTCGAGACCCAGGTTGGTCGGAGGTGCTAATTTGATGCATGATGCTCGTGTTTGTTGTGTTGTGTACCTGCAGCTCCCCGCCGCTGCGTGCCTTCAAACGGTCTCCTGCTTCCCTCTGGTGGTCGCCGAAAAATATTCACCATAGCAGACATTTTGACTTGCATGAAGAGCACATGAGTCACTGAGGAGAGAGGACAGCAACAATGGATCTCTCTTTTCTCTCTCTTATTATTCTCGCCTGTGCTTTTGACACGTCTAAAAAATATCTTCTAGTCGTTAAGTTGTCTATTTGCAGTAGTGTGCATGCAACGTGGAGGCGTGTGCGTGAACTGGGTCGAGTACAGCATCAGGGTCGAGGTTTGTTTCACTCGGTTCGCCTCGCGATGACGCGCAGCAGCCAGATGGTGGCATGGTGGAGCAGCCGAGAGTCCTATTTTTAACCCGCCATGCTGTGGACTCTCGCTGCTTGAGTACTAAGTTGCCCGTATTATTATTATAAATGATCAGTCCACCCAATCACTAAATATGTATCCCCCCCCCCCCCCCCCCCCCCCCACGCCTGTGTTGTGTCTCATGCAGATAGCATTCACTTTTTTCGTTTTTGTGCCTTGCTCTTACTTTGGCTTTGAGAATTTATTAATACATTTGAAATCATCAGTAAACATGAGATACGTAAACCTTTACGTATCTCATGTTGCATATCCCTCCCAAAGTCCTAAAGCTTAGACATGAACAAACAAAAAACAAATTTAAAAAAACATTATTTCAGGATAAGTGGCTGATAGGCAAGACTTGACCAATCAGATTTGACGATGTAATATATATGATATGATGATTTAATGTATATGTTACGATGATGTAATGTATTTGTAATACATACATGCATACCTACATACATACATAATTGAATGAATAAGATGTCCTTATTTCAAAGTGTTGGAATACATGTTAAATATTTAACTACAAAGTAGTAATTGTGATGCCTTTTTTGCATTGGGGATGTTTGCTGAAATGTATTTAATGACTGCATGCAGTTATAATGGAGTTAACCCATTCTGAAAAGTCTGCCTCCGCCCAGTGGACATTAAGAATATTGTATTTGTGCTGCTGATAAACATGGGAAAAAAATACACAAATAAATGAAATAGCGACATGTCTTATGGAACAAAGCCGTGGTGATGATCACCGACTTCACTGAGTATTGTGCAGAGGTGAAAGAAGTACTCTGATCTTTAACTTGTTACTTGAGTAAAAGTAGCAATATGATAGTGTGTAACTACTCCTTCAATAAAACAAAAGTAACAAAATACTTCAAGATGAATCTATAATAGTATATCATAATTAATTACTTAGTTTCTAAGTCGCAAAGTAAGTGGTATTAAAGGTGAAATGTACAATATTTGTCTCCTACATGAGTAGAAGTAGAAAGTAGTAAAAAAAAAAATAGGAAAAAAAATAGGCAAAGACAGTACTTGAGAAAATGTATTTAGTTATAAACCATCACTGAAATCGTCTCCACTTATAGTTAGCTTACTCTAACTGAAACTATATTCACAATCATCTAAAATATTAAATATAACCATTATGGCGGTAAATAACAAGCCTTTATGTCCATGGTGTTCAGCTAACATGGTACTGTTGTTCTCGTTACATAATCATTAAGCCGCTTACTGTAAAAAGGTCCTTTTGTAGAACGCTTCACGGAGCGGGAGGGTGTCGTTAAGTTCCGCTCCTCTTCGGTACTTTCCGCCTTTCTCCGTCGCCTCGTCGGGCACTTCCGGCATGCATCGGAGTCCGCTTTCTCGTCCTTCTCCAATCTCCGTGTTGTTGTTCCCGGTGACGCGGCGGAGGTGTAGCCTGACGCGGGCTCTTACGTGTCGGCCAGAATAAAAGTGGAGCTCCGGAGGCCCGGGAGTGACGAAGGGAGTCCGTATCGGTAAGGACGGAGTGGTGTCCGGGGCTCAAAGAGAGACGGCACGCGGCCGCGGGAAAGCGTCGGTCTGGTCGGGTTCGGCCCGAAGGAAACAAAGAGATCATGGCGCCGCGGTGTGTTTGTAGCAGGATGGAGGGAGGGGAGGCTGCGGCGGTTTGGGAGAAACGGAGCAAACTGAGCGGCTTTTAGTCGCGAACCAGCCAGCAGGGACCGTCAGTGTTAAGGCGCCAGAAGCTGTGATGGGACTTTATCGGAGAAGGGGTAGGGGGGGGGGGTCTTTTTTTAAATACGCGCTCCTGCCAAATTAGGCTTTGACAGACAGACTTATGCGCACATGTTTTGCGCCGTTTCCCAGTTAAACGGCGCATAGAACCACACCAGCTGAGGTGTGTTTATGTATTTCTGCCACTTGCTCGATTAAATTCGATGTTTGCGGCTTCGCTTTCACAGCCGCTCACCGGGTCGATTCCCGCCTCGTTCGGGTTTCCCATTCACTCACTCCCAGTAGAAACCGGGCCGGTTTTCGCAGGCCGTAGCATTAGCCGCACATTGGGAGAGAAAAAAACCCCACAAAGAAACCATGAACTCAAAAGGGCCTGGAAAAGTTTTTTTTTTAATATTCCCTAAATTGTATTTTTTTTTTTTTTGGTCGTCTCCCGGGATGTGACCGGTGCGCGCGCGCCTCGCAGAGCGGGGGCGTGCCGCGGCCATGTGGCTCCGCTGTCACACACGAGTGATGTTTTGAAAAGCAGAGGGAGAAATGCGTGAAGCCAATCATGCAGCGAGAGAGAAGCGACGCGCCGCGTGAGATCACCGGGCACCGCGTCGCTGCGCCGCCCGAAGTCCGATCTGTAACCCCAGAAGCTCCTGCTGGTGTTCGTAGTGAGGCAGAGCGACCAGGAGGTAGTTTCTCCTAGACTCTGTTGAAGCCCAGACGTTACAATCAGTGGAGAGTACACTTACTCGAGTACTGTGCAATTTTAAGGTACTTTTGATTGAGTATTTCCATGTTCTGCTACTTTTTTTACATGGTTTATTTATTTGTCATTTTACAACACAGGGGTTGTCCACTGGCATGTAAGCTGTGGCTCCTTTACACTACACACAACAGATACAAATATGGAATAATATGAAGTAAAATCAAATATTCAGTTACTTGTATCCAAAACGTTATACACACATAATGGGATGTTGATCTACACTGAGGAATGAGGGGGTTCGATCTGCAAACTGTCGCACAAGAAATGGTATTATCTTTCTACACAACAACATAACTGGGGCAAATACTGTATTGTACTTTTCATTCTACTGTGTTTATTTTATTATTTGGGTTACTTTTAAGATTAATGTAATCAACTAATCAATTGTGATGTCATGTTGAAGATCAATTAGAGGCCGTTCAGCATAATGTGTCGTTGCGTGAGCAGCATTTGAATGCAGGACATCTACTTTTTAAGAGCGTTTCTACACTGTGGAATTGCTACTTTTGTTAAATTATAAGCTCTGAATACTTCTTCCAACACTGATTATTAAAATAAAACAGTCAATCAGTTTCCTCTCCTTTAAAATTAGTTATTTGAGTTAAATAATATATACATTTTATAATATTTATTATGACATTTATTTTATACAGCCTCTCCTCACATCTTCATCCTCTGCCCAGCTGATGAAGATGGAGTCCGTAGAGGTTCAGCAGGCGGTGGAGACGGCTGTGACGGAGGCCGAGACCCAACACATCACACAGGCACAGATCGCTACTTTGGCACAGGTAACAGGAGACGTGGACACCGTCTGGGGATTGAACACGCGGCCTTTGGTCGCTAGGACAGGGAAGGGCAGCTGGTTTGGTGCTAAACAATTTGACTACATTTTTTTTTGGTAAAATGCAAAATAAAACCCAGTTTTGTTGCAAAAAGCGCACATGGCAGACAGCACAGATTACCTGGCCTCTGAACTTTCAGATGACCATGTCGGCGGGGCACGCCTCGGGTCCCACGGTAACGCTCGTCCAGCTTCCCAACGGACAGACGGTTCAGGTCCACGGCGTGATCCAGGCCGCACAGCCGTCTGTCATCCAGTCCCCGCAGGTCCAGACTGTGCAGGTAAAACACACATACACATGCTCCATGTTTTAGCCACGGTGTAAAGAACATGACGTCAGAGGGTTTGTTGGTTTGTTGCAGATCTCCACCATAACAGAGAGTGAGGATTCACAGGAGTCCGTAGACAGTGTCACTGACTCCCAGAAGCGCAGAGAGATTCTGTCACGTCGCCCCTCATACAGGTAATTAAAACAAAAAAACAATTAAAATACCTCAAAACTAAATAAAACGCTTCCTCTTTAAAGCTCATTGGAGCACACAACTCGGTACTTTTTTGTTGTCTTTGTAATTTTTTTTGAAGGCATTCAGCTGCATCTATGAATATTTTCATAGAGTAAATAAAACACAATATAATACAATACTGAGTGAAAATTGCATCTTTCTGTGCAGCACCAGTTCTTTTCATTTTCTCTCCCATTTAGCTCTTCTATTGTTTTGAGCTGTGTTTATTGTGGTAAAAGCCTTTGTGTGTCATATGTAGACTGTGATGATACAATGCATGCAGTCGGTGTCGTGAGTGAGTAACTCATTGTTGCTTGCCCCGCCCGACAGGAAAATCCTGAACGACCTTTCGTCCGACGCGCCGGCCGTCCCTCGTATCGAAGAGGAGAGGGCCGAGGAGGATGCGTCCGCTGTCGCCGCCACGCATTCCATCACCACCGTCACCGTGCCGACGCCCATCTACCAGACCAGCAGCGGCCAATACAGTAGGTCACTCCATGGTCTAACATTACGGCCCGTGGCACGATTATAGGAAGCGTTAGGATTGATTGATTCTATCCCTTCTTTATTTATTACAAAACATATTTGTAATTAGTCATAATTTACATTATTATTAATTATTACAAAATGATGAATACAAAACAGGATTGTAAATTATTTATACATCAACAGAAAAAGTCACAATATGAACTCAATATTCTCCCGTGAAACGAGTGTAAGTAAAAACAGATCATATTCCTGACATTAAAACACAGAGTGAAGTTTGAAACGAGCGCGCTGTGCCTTTTCAAGAAGTTTGCCCAACTACTTCATGCGGTTTTTCTCTCTCTCGACGTTTCATTCCTTCTCTTGGATTTGTTCCCTCTCTCCACAGTTGCCATCACACAGGGCGGAGCCATTCAGCTGGCCAACAACGGCACAGACGGCGTCCAGGGCATCCAGACCCTCACCATGACCAACGCAGCAGCGAGCGCCCAGCCCGGAGCCACCATCCTCCAGTACGCGCAGACCAGTGATGGCCAGCAGATACTGGTTCCCAGCAACCAGGTAGTGGTCCAAGGTGAGCGCGCTGCATTAAAGCTCTGGGGTAAAGCTCTGGATCTCTGGGGTTTTCGGCGCCACGATCCGTTACTATTCAATGTACGTGTTTAGTTTATGACGTTTCCGCTTAGGAGATTTGTAATTTTTCTGCTGCTCAACAAGCAAACGATTCTCTAAAATGTGACACCTCTCAGCCGCCTCCGGTGACGTCCAAGCCTACCAAATCCGAGCTGCCCCCACCAGCACAATCGCCCCGGGGGTGGTCATGGCCTCATCCCCTGCCCTGCCCACCCAGGGCGCCACCGTGGAGGTCACCCGGAAACGGGAAGTCCGCCTCATGAAGAACAGGTATGAGAGTCCCCAATAAGCAAAACGGGTCCGGGGTCGGTGATAGATCTAATGGAAACCAGACAGCTGGATGACGGTACAAAAAAAATGATGGCCCCCGAATAAGAAAGACAACGTGTTTTCTCATCTTCCTACAGAGAGGCAGCGCGGGAGTGCCGCAGGAAGAAGAAGGAGTACGTTAAGTGTCTGGAGAACCGAGTGGCCGTCCTGGAGAACCAGAACAAGACCTTGATCGAAGAACTGAAAGCCCTCAAAGACCTTTACTGCCATAAATCCGAGTAGTTCACGATACCGAAACGCCAATCCCGGCCGAGTGGCGTTTCACTCCTCTTCAAAGACTGCCCGGCCTTCCACTTTGCACACGGCTGGCTGATCCGGTCCTACTTCTACTACCTTCTCCTCAGTCGGCTGTCAATCATGAATCCATTTAATAGTTACACACACTCTTTCCAATATTGGTACACCTGAGAGGAACACTGTGCTCTTCACGGCCATCGTAAAGATGCAACACGGGATAACGGGGGCAAGGAAACGCTATCCCTAAAACAAAACATTTGATTTCCCACATTGTACTTCGTCTCTTTCGGTCATCCTCGCCAGATCACGTCAAACTAAAAGGTGCATTTGCTTGCTCTTATTTAATGGCCTCCTCGGACTGTATGGAAGCAATAATGTCCAACAAATTGAGCTCAAAGCATCACCGGTGTTGCAGTCCAGCGGGGAAGCAGCACAACGTTTTATCTGATCGATTGGAAGTGAAAACTAATTTGTATGTTAAAGTTATTACGCAACCTGGTTGCTTTGACTGACAGCACTTAAAAAAAGTTCTGCACACAGGCAAAGCACAATTTTAATGAGGATCATATATAATGATATATGATGACAGACACAGCAGTATGTTGTCTTGTAAAAACGTTGTTGTTGGGTCATCTCATCGTACCACAGTAAGTCAGTTTATCGTCCCCTCCACCTCCCAAAAAAAGACCAACATCAAAGTTATCATTTTAACGTGACATTAAGTGTTTTTTTTTACATTATTGTCTGTTTTGCAACGTCTGGTAACTAAATGGTGGTTAAACGTGGATCGCGACATACATTTTTTAGTGTTTTTTATGTGTGGCAGATCCTTTACAGAAGGTATCAGCTACGAATACATGAGTCTAACACTATTGATCCGTGTTATGTTTTGTAGGGCCGTGTGTTTTTTTTTTTTAGAAGATCTGTGTATGTGTTTGTCTGTTTATTTTGTTATACAACTGTACATAGACTCTACGGCATGTGTAGACATTGTGTATTTCCGTTTATTCGGTATGGAAAACGTTCTTACGGCTTGTATATGGAACCGACTTTTGCATATTTGTAACATGCATCAATGTATAGAAGACGATCTATGCGCATAATCATGTTCCACCAGGCCTACCACCGTCATGGCAGCTAAGTGTGTGAGAAAAGGCCTTTGCTGGTTATAGTTTGGAGCGCTGGGCTCCGTTTAGATCGACTGCATCCATTTGTACAGAGCAGTCAGGGCCCGCGACATAGCAGTTTTTTTTTTGTTTTTTTTTAAACTACACACAACATTTGGTGGTTTCAGACTCATCCACACATACAGCATATGTTTTGAACTGGAAATGTACTTTTATCTCAGCAGGAATGTCTCAGATAAGAACTTTTTTTTTTTTTTTTATATTTCTTCCAGTTCATCAAATGAAAGCACAACTTTTCTTTCCACTGTTTATTTAAAAAAAAAGAAAGGTACTCAGCATTTACTTTACTGCAAAGTTACACTCGGTTTTAATTTATGATACAAGATACATTAACCCAATTATTAGCAGATAGAGACTGGAGGCTAGCCCAAATCCAATCTCAACCAAAAAATATTTGGATGTTTTTGGGTATAGCAATGTGCTCCTTTATTCCTTTTACATAACAAAGATCATCAGTTGGCGGTAGCTCTCTGTCCGTTTTATTTTTCTAGTTCACAACGTGTAGATATTGTACAGTAATTGTATTGGTTGTGTATAGAGGACTTAAGGGGTTGAATCTGCTGAAGAAACCTTCAGGGGGATTTGAATGAATCGTCTCGTATCAATCCACAAGACACATTGGCTTATTTTGAAGGAGAGGATGAATTCAATCACTATTATGAACTACAATAGAGAGAGAGAGATATCTATGGATATATATCTATAGATATATATTTATATATCTATAGATATAGATATAGATAGAGGCTGCAGAGCACTCAAACCTTTTCAATACCGGTGCCATTATGATACTGAGATGCTGAGATAAAAACCTTTGTATGTGTTTTCTGGCACTAATAATAATTTCCACCTCTTGTGACATCTAGTGCTGGTGCTGAAAAACAACATCGTAATAATCTTTTTCTTTGTTGTTTGATTACACTTTCTTTTCCAACAAAACCAAAAGTGTTTTCATGTCTGTGACAGAACGGTTTCTACCCACAGGCCTCACTTGTGCATGAAACAAATTGATGTATGTAAAAGTATATATATATAAATATACAGAGACTTTCTAGAACAGTGATAATGTTTTTTCTAACTTTTAATGTCATCAGTTTCTATATTGCCACTTTTACAGGTTATCAATTGAAAAAAACGCCATGTATTGTATAGTAACTTGTAGGCGAGGTCACCAGGTGATGCGTCGTGTAGCGTTCGTTTCAACGTTGTCGCAGTATAAAACTATACCAGCCCGTTAATGGAAAGTGCTGTTACTCTGACATTACGTCCCTCTTTTGTAAACTCTTGCTATGTTGCAATAAACTTCTCTTGAAGATAGTTATGCATTGTGAATTAATTAAGCCATCGATCAAAAAGCTGTTCGCGACAAACACCAATGAACCATGTCAGGGTTGTTCACATTAAAAGACATTCAGTTAAATCAAATGAAGTAACACTCATCCTATAGATGGATTTGAAGACAAAAAAAATTGCATTCATATATTTCATATGCATTCATTTTATTTTTATTCGTTTTAAATGTAGTCAGTCCTGGTGGAGCTGATTTGAACTAGATTCATTTGGTTGGGTAATTCAATCTTTAACAATGCATCATATTCCTTTATATAAGTAACAGGTTTCGCATGTAAAATCTTCTCTACAAGTGACTAGTATACCAGTCACATGAATGCATACTGGTAAAGGGATGCTCATCGGCAGATCGATGCAATAGATTAGAGCACGGGCTTCAGTTTCCACTGTTAAAAAAAGGGTGCGGGTCGGTGACGATACAAAAATAGTAGCGGTGAAAACACAGTTCATCGGTTTAAATCGTCTTTAACAGACAACTCCCTCGACCAATGGGCAGCTCCAAAGGGCCATTGTTTTGATTTCTCAGCCAATGGGACTGAATGGAATTTCTAAGTAGGCGGGGCGACAACATCCCGGTGCCAAGTGGTGCCGTATGTGAGCTCCGGCAACAGATGGCGGCGAGTACACCCAGCACAAATCTGACGGGGTAGAGGCGCTAATGGGGAGAGTCCGGACCAGCAACTAGACTCGTATACCTAATGAAGAACTGGAGCACGGTTTAGTTAATCTGACCTCATTGAGAATTTCTTGCCTGCACTCTTGGATTTCTTTTTTTTACCTACATTTCCCACAGGAGGCCGCATAAACCTCGAGCTAGATTTAGCTACACGCCGACACCGAGTTCAGTCACGTCTGCGGGATTGTTTGGAAAGTCTCGTTAAATATTTTTTGCCAGAATTTGGCGGTTTTGAATCATACACTTGTTTTACTTTTGAGAGTTAATTGTGTTCTCTCGACAACCGTAATTAACGTGGAGTATAAACAAAGTTTAGGAGACAAGCTAACTAGTTAGCCCGGTCCAATGCTAGTTAGCTTCCTAGCGGCGAAACTCTAGCATGACTGAAGAATGAATGAATTGTCGACCCTCTCCGTCTAACCAACAGCTGTCGGTTGTTATTACAAGAGCACGTCGAATAATACATGAGACGACGCGTGTTTTTCTACGACAGGGTGAGCCTGTGTGGCTAACTCCCCTTTGACTGTTAACCTCCACAACGTAACGTCATCCTCAAATGGACAGGAATGCGATGCCGGGGAGTCGGCGGGCAGCGGCACAGAGAGTATCGTGCTAATATTGTCAGAAAAGTCCGGTGATGCTCATGAAGCCGGGGAGAGCTCATTTTAGCTAGCTACAACCCTTTGTGTTACTCGGACTTGACCACAACAGCGTGAAGCTCCCTGCCCCGCGCCGGGATGGGGA
>NW_027175843.1:4075000-4162500 GCF_023055335.1 Clinocottus analis
TCTTTAATTTGCCTTGTTATCAAAAGTACAGTGCTACACCGCATTTGATTCTTTACAAGATGCAGAATCTGAACGCTGATACTGGCTTCACAACCCGGCTTTGTTAAATATTTCTCTTCTTGTTACAGTTCGAGACAAGAGGAAAAGCAACCACATAAATCATATCAGCCATGTAAGTGTCACAAAATCTGTATGTTGATCCTCTGCTTCGTTGAATTGATTGAACTATTCAGCCACCGTTGCTAGCTGTTGGTCTGATGAGTTCAAGTTGTTGTTTGTGGCACTTCCTACTTCTCAAGGTATCGCCCGGTCCCCTGTCGAAGAAATACAGCTCCTGCTCCACGATCTTCATAGACGACAACACCGTCAGCCAGCCAAACCTCAAAAGCACAATCAAATGGTGGGGGAATTTCACACACAGAAAACGCACACACACACACACACACGGCCGTGTTGTCCAAAAATCGCTTATTTCGCATGACAAAATCTTGTTGCATCACAGCGTGGTAATCCTCGAGTAATACTTAATGGGTGCGTGACTAAAGCAGATGCTCTCATGCCTAATTTAGAGCAGTCCTCTGTGAGGACGTTTCTATGAATTTGGAGAAACAGATTTCATCGGGATTATCTCAGTGTGTTTAAATAGAGCCTTCCTGCAGATGTTTTGTTGTGATACATAAATACACACACATGTTTAGAGAATCTTACAATGGCAAAACCGAGAACACCATTTTCATTGTCCCTCTCTTTTCTTTCTTTCTCCAGTGTCACGTTAGCAATATACTACCACATCAAAAACAGGTAGGTGTGCGCGCTCTATACGATCTCCATCACTTCATCTGTAAAAGCATGAGCGTGTGTTGACAGACGTGTCCGTGTGTTCCTCAGGGACTCAGGCAAGTCACTGGACATCTTTGATGAGAAGTTGCACCCCTTATCAGTGAGTATGTCAGCGAGTCACTCGGCAAGACGTGAATGTTGAATCTGAAACAGACTTTTCTGGCTTTCTTGTGAGAGATGAGGACAAAAAGTGCCCCTTAAAGATTTTTCCTCAATTGAAACCAACTCTGCTGCATAATAAATGTGCAATAAGCACATTGCATCTCGTTACAATCCGATGGAACAAACCCTGCTTAATGTCAGCTTTTTAGCAAGCGTAAACGTGACCTTCTTTATTAAAGGAAAGGGTATTTTTTTCAACCTGCAGTATTTGCCAGAAATGTGGCCGTGGCGACTCTGCGGGTAGCGTCAGCGCTGTACTCGACACCTCTGGTGTGCAGATTGGGGCCAAGCTGCCAGCCTCCTGTGGCTTTCCTAGTAAACAGGATTGTTTTACATGAATCACTGGAAGCGCTTGCCTCTGATCCGACCAAAAGTAAACGCATGAAGCAGCGAGCATTTTCCACTTTCCATTAAAAAAAACAACAATCTTCCCCAAAACTGTTATTTCCAGCTTCAAATTAATAATAATAATGCATTTTATTTTTAACGCACTTTTCTTTCAAAAGAATCTCAGTGCCACAGAGCCAATATATAGTAAAACTAATAAAAACATAGTTAAAGCAAACCATAATACAAAAAATGTATAGCTAACAATGATTTAAAACCAAAGTCAAAAATGCCTTCCTGAATAAAAAGGGTTTTAGTCCAGTTTTTAAAGAGTTCAGTGGCTGTGTTGCTCTTAGGTGTTCAGGGAGAATTTGGCTTTAAATTATTTCAAAGCAGGAGATCACAGATAGAAAAGAAAGAGAACACACGTATGAGAAAACAAACAAAAGGAGACTCCAATAAAAGGGCAAAACAAACTGAGTTGGTCCCCTATGAGAACATGGAACACACTTGCATGTGTGTCATTTAAATAGACATGGCAGGGACGCTGAAAGAAGGTCGACGGGTTTGCCGGGCGACGATGGTGTTAATGGGTTTTCACACCAAAAGCGGCGTCGTTCTCACATATCACTCCTATTTATACCCGCAAAGACGAAGCTGTTGCCTCGGACCTGTTGTTTGCGTCTATTTTTTTTCTCGATTTTGTGTCTATTTATACCAAGTTGGCTTTTATTTCCAAGAATAAAGCGTTGACTCTGTCTCGATGGCGCGATCGCCTCGCAGCCTCCTGGCTTCCTTGAGACGTGTGAACCGTTTGTCCCCTGCAGAGAGAGCCGGTGCCAGATGACTACGCCCACGTGGACCCAGAACACAAACTGATCTACCGCTTCGTCCGAACGCTCTTCAGCGCCGCACAGCTCACTGCAGAGTGTGCAATCGTCACTCTGGTAAGTCTGTCCCTTTCACACGCCCGGTTTGTTTTGTAGAGTAGTGATATTATCACTGAGTTTAATGGAGGCTTGTAGTTGAGAGACAAATTCGTGGAACACCGACGACAGCTACGTTAGACACTGTAGTCCAGTGGTTCTCAGAAGAAAAATGCAGAAGAATGCAGAAGCAAAGTTGTTTCCCCCGTGTGTAATTAAAACAACGTGGTATTACCATAAACCCGCCACCAGAGGGCAGTAAACTGCCACAAACTGATCCAGTCAAGAAATGACACTTGACAAGTGTCATTGACAAGTGTCACCTGATGCCACATCCCCGTCTCTCCACCAGAGACCATCTCAAGCATCTCATCAGACATTTTACTGTAAAAGACTGAGCGGCTTTGCTTTTACAGCGCAACGAGGAAAGAGCAAAGTAAAACGACTATCGTCCTCAAAGGTGTTCCCACTACATCCAACTTTTGTGACGTAGTGGGTATAACACAGTTGACTGTTTTTTACCTCTGAACACGAGTAGAGGGGACTCTGCTAGAACCCAGCGCTCACCTGCATGTTCTCCCCGGCAGCGTTCAGGGAACCAATAAAGGAATTATTAAGAGCTCAAATGCCAAAACCTTGTCGTCTCCCACGCGTTAAAACTTTAAAGTGTAAACCTTCCCCTGACTCAAGGTGTACTTGGAGCGCCTGCTGACCTACGCCGAGCTGGATATCTGCCCCGCCAACTGGAAGCGCATCGCCCTGGGGGCCATCCTGTTGGCTTCCAAAGTCTGGGACGACCAGGCTGTGTGGAACGTCGACTACTGCCAGATCCTGAAAGACATCGCTGTGGAGGACATGTGAGTTCGGTTTTTATCCCACCCCCACTCCCACCAAAAAAACCATGTTGAATCCCTGATGTGTCGTTCAGTCACATGACTTCACGCCGTCGACACGAAGCTCAAGGCAGACGTGTCGGCTTGATTTGACTTGAGAACAGCATCCGCTGGCCTTTTGCTCGTAAAGCACCCCTCTTTCATCAAGCGGCTTTTCCTTTTGTTGTTTAACCAGTTGTTCCCAGTTGACTGGTGAAATAAGTGTATTACATTTTATGTCAATCATTAAAATATTTAAATCAAATAATGTAAAGTCCAGGTATAAAGGGATCTGTCAGTCTCAATGAATCGAGACTCGATGGTCTCACAACGACACAGCCGTCAATGCAAGTTTGAATGGAATCGTGCATTTGGAGACAACGCTAGTAACAGCGTACCTTCACATTTCTCCAGCTTGTTTGGTTCATAATTGTTGTCAGGTCATTTCATTAATACAGCAAAAGGAAAACGATGGCCGATAGATTTTTGTCGAGGCCGATGTCTCAAATTAATCCGACACATGGCTGCCGATTTAGTTTTCTGAGCTGCAGATTTGTCTTTTTTTTAAAATTTTTATACAAAAAGGGAGATTTCAACAAATGCAGCGTGGTTCTTATTCTGGCCACGACATATTGCTCGTCCCTCACCATAAAAACACAACATGGAAACAAAGATGGAGATGGAAGAAGAGCAGCGCCGGGGTTGATGAGGCTGGAGCCTCTCTGCTGTCGTTCGGGGCTATAAGCCGGTGAAGAGGCTGCACTCGGAGCGCCCTGGCTTTATTTCCTATGATTGCTTGTGTGTGTGTGTGTGTGTGTGTGTGTGTGTGTGTGTGTGTGTGTGTGTGAGAGAGTGTGGAAGAGGTTGAAAGTGCCTCCTGTTTTTTTGTGACTTGGAAAGGTGCGTGCATCACCTGCATGTCTGTGGGCCCCCATTTCTCTCTCTCTCTCTCTCTCTCTCTCTCTCTCTCTCTCTCTCTCTCTCTCTCTCTCTCTCTCTCTCTCTCTCTCTCTCTCTCCTTTCATATATATGTCTGACCCGCACTCTCTGCTCGGTTTTTCATTGCCGTCATTGAAGTGTCTTTGTGAGCCTGCTCGGGTCCGGATGGACTGATGGGAAGAAGGGGTAGAGAGGGAGAGAGAGAGAGAGACGGACGGGGGAGAACGAGCAAGGGAGGGTTTCTCAAGTGCTCTCACTGCTTCTACATAATGGCCCCCGGCTCTCGCCCACTCCATTAGTTGCCCCGGGAGACCAGACATCACACGCACACTCGCGCTCGCTGCTCACCACCTTTGCTGACCAACAAAGCATCCTAGATGCCGTCTCCTTGGCGACCACCTCCCCTCGGCTCTTTGCGAGGATGCTGAGCTCGATGACGGCCGATGTCGCTCGTAGTCTGGGAAAAAGATGGGTGCTCGTCTGATGCATGTCTGATTGCCTGTGTGTCCGTTTGTGTTTGTGATCTCTACACAAGTTCCTCCCGCTGACTTTCACAGCGTGAGCAAAATATTTTCTTCTATTGAAAAGCTCATTGTGTCTCTTTTTTTTTGTTTTCTCCCTAAAGTTGTGAGCAGCCTGAACAGGTTCATAGTCGGCGTGATGCACTCATGTGTCACGTCCCACAGGGATCTAATGGGATGTGATCATGGCTTTTGTGTTTTATTAAGTATTATTGTATCCTATTAAACTGTCAAATACATTTTACAACATGTACTGTACCCGCTCCTATGGATTTGGCGACTCGCCGCCACAAAGCATGGCTGTGCGTCTTCTGAGGCGGTGTGTCGCCCTCGCTGTCGTCCACTGCGGACGCTCGCCGTCGGCTAAAGTTCCGGCAGGGCGTCTCGGTAACCCTCAGGTGTCCTCTCCACCCGCCAGGAACGAGATGGAGCGCCACTTCCTGGAGCTGCTCCAGTTTAATATCAACGTGCCAGCCAGTGTCTACGCCAAGTACTACTTTGATCTGCGGCAGCTGGCCGACGACAACAACCTCAACTTCCCCCTGGAGCCTCTCAACAACCAACGCGCCCAAAAACTCGAGGTGAGCCCCGCCCCATTCCCCCGTTCCTCTCTGCTTGTCCCTGCGATGTTGGCCTTTTCCCGCCGCTCACGAAGCGCGTTCAGCATATTTCTGGTGGTGCAGAGGTCTTGATCGTCTCGGCGACTTGTGTGTTTCTGTCCCCGCAGGCCATTTCCAGACTATGCGAAGACAAGTACAAGGACCTGAGCCGGTCAGCGATGCGGCGATCCATCAGCGCCGACAACCTGATAGGTATACGGCGCACCAACGCCGTGCTGTCATAGGCCAGACCGCGGCCCGTAAAGCCCAGCTCGCTCCACAGCCTGGACCCCCCTCCACCCCTTTCCCCGGACACATGCAGCCAACTTGCGAGCTTAAACGCAGCAGTCGTCGGGCACGATTCAGTTTTCAACCGCCACTGCGCTGCCCAGATGGTAATTGGCGTCACGACCGTTGAGCTACATCGGAAACGCCGCCACACAACTCTTTCTTTTCTTCTTCTTATTATTTTTTTTTTTTACAAATCCTTTATTTATTTCGTACTCCCTTATTTCCTGGAGCAAGTGTCCGCGAGGAGTTGCTCTTCTGCAGTTATCTCTGAGGGGTATTTTCAGAAAAATTGTAATCCCTCCCCCCAAAAAAAGTATTTGAATCATCCTGTGCAGCCTCGCGTCTTTCTATAGTTTTCATGGCAACAAATTCCACGAGACGACCAAAACCAACAATGTCAGTCGGTACTTTCTGACTTCTCGACCGTGACTGTGGCATCACTGGTTTGCACTGAAGACATCAATATTTAACTCGGCTCATCCGTCTAGCCGAGTCTGTCTCGTGACTTTCCTGTAGTTTGTCATCGACCTACAAGTTACAAAAACCTGGAGGTGGTTACGGTTCAACGCCGACCTCCAAAAGTTCGGGTCAGTGGGAGAATTTGCCATCTTTTTATATGGATGTCTAATCCAACAATACAAGCCCACACCTTCTAAATTCAAAGTTTCTTTGCAAGACTAATACACATTTGGTGCTTCTAGTGAGGATCAGCTTTAAATAAACAGTGTACAATGCACTAATACTGCTACTACTACTACTACTACTACTGCTACTACGGTGTGTGTTCAAAGTAGTGATGGAACTTGTCTCCCAGTGCAACAATGAGGCTCATTGATGTATTGTGACAGTTTCTGCTAAACAAAAGGTCTCAATACACTAACGACGTCAGACGGCTCCAATGTTGGTTTCGGTCTCTCTCGTGGGATCTGTCGGCTATAAGAAAATATAAAATTCTACATATTTTTTTATACGCTGATCGAATGGAATACAAAAGTAGAAAAAGACACACACAAAAAAACACGTTTACCACACGTTAATTCCAGTGTTATTGGATTCAGATGCAGTAAGTTATGGACACATCGATGGAGCACACGGCATGTCAGGGTCCACTGGAAGTGTCACACCTTCAGTCTGGGAGTCCTGAGCGCATGTCTGGGGTCAGTTTCACTCTCCAGAGCCACGTCGGGTGCTCCAAAAGATATTCACAGATTCTGGATCAGTATTGCTTGGGAGCGGCAGCAGTTAGGCTGGCGTAGTGACAGGATGTAGGTTGCCCCCTCCGCCCCCCCTCAGTATTTTTGCCCCTTGAAGTCTTGTCACCCCGACCCTCAAAGAGCCCGTTGACGGTTTACCCCCCCGCCCCCGACCAGAGCTTTCGAACAAACGACATCTACATCCAGGAGGAATAAGAGAGACTGGCGGATCCTCCCCTCCCTTTGCTTACTATGTAGGCTACTTAGCTGTGAAATCTGTCTTGTTTTTAATTGAACAACAAAAAAAGTATTTTAAATAAACACTAATCATGTATAACAAAAGACATGTGTGTATGATCTGTGGCCTTTTTAAGGAAATCTATACGTGGTGGTGGTGTTGTGTTCGGAAACCTCATTAAGTGAAAATACTTTCGTGAAATGTAACATCAAAAATTAATATTTCATACAGATAATGGCATTATTATGGTTTATCATCTCCTAACTAAACTGATTATGAGGCGAGCTGCGTCAGGATCACTGTCTTCCTTCAGCTGAAGAACCTCCTGGATGAGCGTCGACCTTTTCAGCGGTCCTGATGCTAACATCACCAAACGACACCAATCAGAATGCAAAGAAACCCTAGACCCCCCCCCCCCCCCCCACACACACACACACACGCACACACACACGTTAGTCACGTATTGATGTTTTCAGTCAGATAAAAGTAAATGGAAATTGCAGAAATTCTTATGCTCCTTTTGAGTCATTTTATTGTTTTTATTTTGACACAATCATTAGGATTTAGTCAGATGTCATTTTACAGCGTAGCTCCATGCTAATGGTTTCTACATTTATTAATCTACTGACATTACAGTAGGAATATAATAAGTTTGGAGCTGAACACAGTTTTGGACTCTGATACCTCATTCAGATCATTCTTTTGAGTGCTGCTGCAGAGTTCGGTGTGACCTTATTTGATCTTCTGAAGTGTTTTTCTTTGCTTTAATGTGAGGATTAACCAAAAACATGACATCATCATCATCATTATCATCCGTCTACATATCTAAAACAATTGATCCATCCTTGATTGATTCCTGAATGAATGTACCGCTTGTAGACGTACATAAGGGGCGTGAGAGCGTTTCATTGGATTCTGTTCTGCGTGGCGACCGCTTCAAAGATGGAGGGCGGTGACGCCAGCGGGCGACCACCGGTGTGACGTCACACGGGCGGCGGGAAAACCGCAGCCTGATGGAAGTGAGTGAGATTTTATTTATTTATTAAATGTAGACCTATTTTTTCCCAGCTCTGCTTAGTGGCCTAGCACAGGATATACGTAGTAATGTATCTCCAGACATTTAAATGGACGCCAGGAAACAGTTAAGCCTTCTCTCTGTGGAGAGATTCTACCTGAAGCTCTCTTTGACTGTGCAGCCAAGTTATTAAGCAATTATTAATTTCTTCTGGTAGAATATTGCCACGAATTCCAGTGTTCAAATACAGCAACCGACTGGCCCGCACATCTGCGTTCTTGCGCTCCTGAACCCATTAAAAGTATTGAAGAAAAAACATACGACACGTATCATACAGAAACACACCGAGTTGATCTCGAGTTCACAGCGCCTCTGTTTTTAATTTCACAATATGAATAGAAATCTACAACATTGTTTTTTTTCATATCGTTTCAGGAACTCAAATCAATATGAGAGCAGATTTACAGAGACACACACAAAAAAATTCAGTTTTAGCAACACTTAACAGCATTCATCATCACTCGTACAATCCCGTTCACTCGGCCTAATAAATAAGATCTCTAGCATGCAGACGTGCAGTAGTCTAAACAACACAGCTGGCCAGCGGCACTCGATGAAAACATCACCGACACGCAGCAGAAAAACAACTAATGCCTCATGTTCACCCCGTTTCTGTCTTCTGGTGGGAGGGGACTTTCTTTTTTTATATACTTTGTTTCTTTCAAAGACAGAAAAAGAAAAGAAACCCTGAACTTGACCTCTGATTGACCTCTGACAGTCCACAGTGGACCATAGATCCCTGCTGTGTGGTTCTGCAGAGCGTTGTTACAGACAGCCATGGACAGATTTACAGAACAGATAGTTGTGAATATTGTCAATTGTGATTTTAAAAGAAGAAAACAAAAAAAAGCATCTTCCGAAAGTGCTTGTTGCTGCTAAAAGTTGTCAAAGATAATGACAAATGTTCATGTCTACGTTGATATTCTTCAAAAACACCAAATATTGAATTTAAATTTGAAATGTCAGCAACAGTTTAAAACTGATAAAGTATCTAAAGGAATAATTGAACCTGGTTTTCAAAGTCACTCACATTTAAAGTCAAATTGTCCCAATAAAAGAACGTATTAAAGCGACATAGTGGATGAAATGATATGTTTGATTTTATTTTCACCAAGTGGATGTCTTTAAATAGTTTCCTCCAGCCAACAGTGGACAGATATTCAGTCTGCAGTGCAGCAAGTTATTGCCTTTGAAGCTGAATCGACTCTTTTTGGCCATTTCTACTTGACATGACTTCAATATTAAGTATTAAAATGCCTGTTATTTTTCTTTGTTGATCGTCTTGTCCATTAATCGACTCCCTATTTAAAAAAATATTTCAGTCTGTGACCGCAAACTGACTGTCCAGAGTCCATGGCATGACATCACTAGAAAAGAAGAGCGATGGTGGACAAAGTGAGGTCCAGGGACATTTTTGAGGTCCTTGAGTTGGTATCAGGGAGTCCACTCAAAACAGAAATCATTAAAAAAAACAAAAACAGAATAAATAACTATTCCAATAGTAGAATTGATTGTAGCCATTATTTGACTGTAAGTCATAGTTGTTGTGAGTTTTGCTACAACATCTTATGGATCTGAGGGTCTGTAGTCTAACGTTGATCTCTCAGGGTGGGAGCACCTCCACCGTCAGCCAGCAGATGGGGGTAGAGGCCAAGTTCAGTTTCATCCTGCAGCTTTAACCTGATCAAGGCACAAACGCCACTAGTTCTAAACCCAACTCACTACAGAGCTGGAGGCCATAACAGCATCCGTTATAAAACTCCCCAAACCAAGGGCCCGAACCTGCCCGGTGCCGGTTGGACATCACATAAAACACCAGATATCACACACTGACATGAAACGACACATTTATGTACAAGTTCATACAACTCAAATCAGACAGAGATCGGCTTCTCCGACACTTTAGCTTGTGACATCTGTTGGTTACAAATTAGACGTATCACATTATACACTTTTCTATTTTTTAACAGCAACTTTGTACAATATATACATCAATAAATATGTTTTTTTTCTTCTCTTTCTCAGTGCTCAGGATAAACAGACAGGAAGAAGTGTGTGTGTGTGGTTCCATCATAGAGCCATGTGACTCATCTTTTCTTTTTCTTTTTTTTTTGTAAATGTCCAGTTTGCTCAGCTGCGTCAGCTCGACTGCTGAGAGAAGCACTTTCAACTTTTTGTTGGGAGTCACTTTTCTCTCTTTTTAAATATTCTGTCGTGTTTAAATTATCCACGTTGTTTGTTTAAATGTTCACCTTTTCACGCTGGTCCTTTGTATTTTATTTTTTTGTATTGTCACAATCGTCAAGTTTTTGTGAGCGCTCAAACGTCCGCTCTCTCTCTCTCTCTCTCTAACATTTTATATTATTAAGTTCCGGTAACTCCTAACCGCTCCGGCCCCTTCATATATGCGATGGAGCTTTATGGTAGATCCCCGATGTCAGCCCGGTCCCAGTGTGTCCGGTCAACGCGCTGCTGGCCTCGCTGTACATGGAGGGTGGAGCGGTGGCTTTCTGCGGCCAGCAGGGGCAGCATCGAGCCACAAACCTCTTCCACGACTCCAGTGTTTTCCCAGACCAGATCCAGACCCCCGAGGTGATGCCCACCACCAAGCACATCAGGTACTTGAGCATGAAGACGGCGTAGTCCGGGCCCACGCCCGAGCGTTGGCGCTCCGACGGGCACGAGCACGCCAGGGCTCGCTCCCAGCCGGGCCGGTAGTGCTGCTCGTAGACCAGGCAGGCCACCACGATGGTGGCGGGGACCGTGTACAGCACCGTGAAGAGCCCGATGCGGATCATCAGCCGCTCCAGTTTGTCCGTCTTGGTGCCGCCCTGCTTGATGATGCTCCTGATGCGGAAGAGCGAGATGAAGCCGGCGAGTAAGAAAAGTGAGCCGGTGAAGAGGTAGACCACGAGGGGCGCGAGCACGAACCCCCTCAGGTTCTCCAGACTCTGGTTCCCCACGTAGCAGATTCCGGCCACGGGGTCCCCGTCCACCGAGCTGAGGGCCAGGACCGCGATGGTCTTGACGCTCGGGATGAGCCAGGCGGCGAGGTGGAAGTACTGGGAGTACCCTGCGATGGCCTCGCTGCCCCACTTCATCCCCGCGGCCAGGAACCAGGTGAAGGACAGCACCACCCACCAGATGGAGCTGGCCATGCCGAAGAAGTACACCAGCAGGAAGACCAAGGTGCAGAGGGCGGGGCCGGTGGTGTCGTAGAGGACGTGCAGCTGGTCGCCGCTGACGCTGCCGCCGGAGCCGCATGCCACCCGCTCGTGGCCCGCCACCAGCCGGATGATGTAACCCAAAGACACAAAGAGGTAGCAGGCGGCCAGGAAGATGATGGGCCTCTCCGGGTACTTGAAGCGCTCCATGTCAATGAGGAAGGTGGCGACGGTGGTCAGGGTGGAGATGAAGCACAGCACGGACCAGAGGCCCACCCAGAAGGTGGTGAAGGCCCGTTCGTCGGCGGAGAAGTAGGGCTGGTGGCAGGGCTGGGCGCAGTTGGAGAGCGGGCCCGTCTGGACCTGGCTGTACAGGGTGTGGGACTCCCTCTTGATGGGGACCAAAGGGTCCCGGCAGCGGCACTCCCTGTCACACTGCGGGGGCATGGGCGGTCTGGTCCGGCCCTTCGAGGTGGGCTTGGGGAACGGCGGTGCCAGGGTGGTGGCCTCGCTGCTGTTCTGGTCCATGCACAGGGTCTCGTCGCCCAGCTGGGGCAGCTGCTCACAGCTCATCCTCTCTGGCCACTCGAAGCCGTACTGGCTCATCAGAGGGGAGCAGCCGCGCTTGGCCCGTTCGCACACGGACCGGCAGGGGGGCAGCGGCTTGCGGTAGTCCGGCAGGCAGATGGGGGTGTACATGCTGCACAGGAAGAAGAGCAGGTCCGGGGAGCAGCGGATCCGGACCAGGGGCCAGAACTGGTGCACCTCCAGCCCCACCTCCTCCTGGGTGTCGTGGTTGAACTGGTTGGGCATGTAGGTCAGGTTGTAGCCGATGCCCCGGCACATGGGCACCGTTATGGGCTCGCACACCAGGTCCTTGGAGGCCCCGGACGCCAGACCAGGACACCGGAAGAGCAGCAGCACAAGGAGCCGTGGGAACACCGGGCCATGCCGCACGTTAGACGCCATGTGGAACATGTTTTAGAATAATTAATTTTGAGTGTTAATGAAACAAGAACAAAAATGAAATAGAGGGTGAAACAGCTTCAGTTCATCCCAGAAAAGTTTTTTGCTGGATCGATCAGGACCACAGGGTCATTCTAGTCATTCCACCTCCTAATGACTTAAACTAAAAAAGTAGAGCTCTTTGGCGGTGAATCCAGATTTTTTTTTTCTTCTTTTTTGTCCGTAAAGGTGCACAGAGCGCGAGGCCGAGCCTCCGCTGTCAATCATTCACCGGAGCTCCCGCGATCATTCCGTAGAAAGTTCATCTCCTGCGGTCACGTGCCAATAAATTTAACGGCCTTGTAACATGTTTATTTTTTTATTATTATTATTTTTTTTACAAGCCCTGGTTGTTCCCGACAGGTCGCAAGCGCGAGAGGAAAAGTCTCATCGTGAGAGCCAGAGGTCGGCGAAAAGAAAAATTAGAAAATGCGTTGTTTTTTTTAAAAGAAAAAAAATAAGAAGCTGTCCGAGAAAGTGTGAAAAAAAAACTATTGAGTGTTTTTAAAGTGAGCGTGAAAGAAAAAGAAAAGCTCCAGCCTCTGTTTGAATCCGGTGTGTAAAATCCACTTGACGTTTATTCCCTCAGTAACATGAACAGTTCTTTCCTTCTTCTTTTCAAAGTTACACACGCGCCATCTCCGCTGCTTCTGAAGGGAAATAAAATAAAACGCAGGAATAATCCGAAGCGTCCTTTTGGATTACACAAAAAGAAAAGAAAACTTCTCCTGTGTTATTAGTGCAGCAGCGTGCGGCTGCAGCCTTCACTGAGCCCCAGGACGGAATAAAGTCCGCCCGGAGCTGCGGCACCTCCTCATCGCGCACACGTGCTGCGTTCAGGGGCCGTCGGAAATGACAACGTCGACCGTGAACGCGCAGAGTTGTATTCAAGTGAAAAGGAAGATCAAGGATTTCCTTGTGGGACTTTCAACGTCAGCTCTGTAAACCTCATTTTTCTATGAATTAGATATACTTTCATTCATTTAATGCTGCGCAAAAGTATAAAAGTATACTCCAAAGTGCTCAAAAGTGGAGAAGATTCATAACGACACGCTTCAAACCTACACCTCTGAGATAACAGTATAGACCTTATTAATATCTGACTGTTATTTTTTTACTCTGTGTTTACCAACAATTCTAGCACGTTTGTGTATAAAGTGTTTCATACAAGCCGAAGAAAAGAAATATGGCCATCAAAGACACTGGATTAAAACAAATAAAGCTGAATAAAATGTAACTAAATAAAGAAAAATAAAAAAAATACATGTTTTGACACAAAATGGTGTCCTTGTATATATATTTAATTGCAAAGTTAGACCTACACTTCCATGAAACTTACATTTTATGTTCTAATGTTACATCTACAGATTTTCCTGATACACAATTTATCTACGATTCAACTTTCTGGGCTGTTCATTTTCATCAGATTGACTAATTAGTTATTCAACCATCTGTTTTAGTCAACTAACTGTAACATTAAATGCCAATATCATCCCATATGCAGGATTTAGAGTATTTCTTTCTAAAGTCGTATTTATTACTTTTACATACGTTAAAGATCTGGTTACTTTCAACGCCGTCGTTCCGTTAATCTTCTAATCAACTAAAAACTATCCAACAGTGGCAAAGTTTGCCCAAAGTTCTTCCCAGTTTATTTCCTTTTACTGTTTTTACATTTATTCTGCAGCTTGGCGAAGCCCGAAAACTGCTTTTGGCACAGTCCTAATCGTAAACGTGCTCCACCGACTGCACCTGAACGCCTCAGTGAGTTGTAGCTATTCCTGCATTAGGAGGCAGCAGTTTACCTGGAGAGCCTGAAGGTATCAGGATGATGGATGAGATCTCTTCACCCACTGACACAGCCCCCTCATCCCCCCCCCCCCCCCCCCCCTGCTATACACACACACACACACACACACATAAAATAGTTGTTTAACTAGTGGCCGGTATATTTATGTGGCATTTTTAAATAATTCACAATATTGTAAACATCAGTAATTTCCTTGCAGGCTGGCTTTCCATTTCCATTTTACAGTCCTATCTTTTTTCTCTTGTTTTCCATTTTAATATCGTGGAACATGCCCAGGTGTGTGTCGAGAGCAGCGGGCTCGCATACACTCACCCAGACCTCTCACAGACTTCAGTTGGTCGTTAACATCCGCCAACGGTCTCTTTCTCATTTCCTGTTGGCTCTGATTACGCCGAAGACGTCAGGATGCGAATGACTGACGCACTTTAATGCAACGCACCTCAACCTGTGCAAACACATAGCAAACTAAATGCTAAGTTATTTAAATGCTAAATGCTTAGTTATTTGTTACTCTATTCCAACCCGGGACTTTTGTTATCGCAGAAGTTTTAAATATTTTATTGGTCGGATTTAGTGAAGTCGCCCTAACAATTGTAAAAATCTGGTGCTCAGTAAATGATCGTAGTCTGACGCTGCTCTTTACGCTACACACACGCACACACACACACACACACACACACACACACACACACACACACACACACACACACACACACACACACACACACACACACAGAGCCATGTCCCACGTCGGGCAAAGGTCACAACACTCTCTGGGGGACAAAGGTCTCAGAGGGTGTGTTGTGTGTGTGTGTGTGTGTGTGTGTGTGTGTGTGTGTGTGTGTGTGTGTGTGTGTGTGTGTGTGTGTGCGCTCAACATATCAGGCAAGACAAGTCTTTCTTAGTCTGATTTACCTTCACTCAAGTTACTTTGACAAATAAAAGCAAACAGCGAGGAGTTCAGCCTGGACGGCATCAATCTCTCATGTGCACACACACACACACACACACACACGCACACACAGGCACACACACCCACACACCTGATTACTTGTGGTAGTTTTCCTAGCTTCAGGTGAGGACAAGGAGGCTTGCATCAATTGCTGATCAGGTCACTACAACATACACACGCGTGTGCGTCTCTACATGTGAGGAGCTGCGTTTGTGTATTACTTTGTAACCTGTAAACTTCCCATTTTATCCCAAACAAACACTTTGAAGGAGATTAAAACACCAATCTAACACCAGTCCTCACAATCTAACAGTCTACCACTCACTGGTCCTCACAAAGATGGAATTATAGGAATGCACACACACACACACACACACACACACACACACACACACACACACACACACACGCACAAGGCGCTGGGCAAAAAGTTTGAACTCATTTTGTTGTGTTGAACATCATCCTACTTTATTGATTTGAGCAGATTAGGATGAGATTAAAATCATTTCTGATGCTGATTTTCAATAGTAATTCTTACTTCAGGAGTTCATGTACATTTTGAGAAACGTAAAAATATCTGGAGCGGTTCCTGCCTGTTCATTCTGGGCGTTCATTCTGTACACATGGCCTCTATTGCTTCTATCCATCCGGGGAGAGGCATCCTCCTCTGTTGTTTCTTCTCTTTCTTCCCAGTGAAATGGCTTAAATTATCTTCATTTTTCATCGGATCAGTTTTCCAGATCCGATGTGAGGTTCTGGGACAGCGATGTCGATGTGTAAAGATTGTCAAGCCCTCTGACACAAATTTGTATTTGTGATTTTGGGCTATACAAAATATACTGAATTGAATTGCGTTAGCTGGAAACTCTTTTTTCTCTTTGCACTCAATCAGCTTCGGGTATTTTTTTTACTTTCATGGTCTTTTAGCCAAAGTATCCCTTCCTTAAGTATTTCCTCATGCTTTTATTTTATCGTTGCCGGAGGAAACACACGGGCGGATCAATCTGTGTCCACACGCGGCTTTCTATTGATTCGATTGTCGTCGTTCTGCCTCGGAACTTCTCATTGTGTTCAGTCTGCACACACCTCCAGGCCGCTCACTTTAGAAAAGATGCAACACTTTTGATTTTCCAAAGCATCCTGCACAGACTTGTCTGAGTGAAGTGATCCATCACAGTGAACAAACATCGCGTGACTTCACTTTTATTTCACACTTCGGATGCTTTGAAGCTGCAATCACTACTTTTGGCGACTTTTAGAGGCGGCGTAATATTTACTTTCTTTTTGCTTTGTTTTTGGTCTCCACCACCTCCTGTGAGCAGTACCTGCTAAATGCTCCAGCTAGCCGCTAACTTTGTCTATCTGCAGTTTTTAGAGCTTTTTCGCTGTGGACAGCACTTCTGCGAGCGGTAAGAGTAACTAAAACAGTCAAGTCGCGGGACGGACCGTTCAAAAAGGGAAGAGCGAGCTTCAAATTGTGTAATTTTGACCTCTTTCACATTGTCATCTGATACATTGTTATTGATTATTGTGCCCTCAAGGACTTTCTCTGCATGCTGTTGACGCTCACCTCCAAATTCCATTTTCAGTTCGTCAAGTTGCGACCTTGAGAAGAGCTTTGGAGCTGCGAGGAGGCGAAGGGCGACGCAGAAGTAACGTTTTATTTTACAGTAACTTTTTCTCCATGGAGGTCAGGGAGAAGTTCGTCACCTGATCTGGATTCAGTCCAAGTCGCTGTGTTATACGTTTTGCTCTCATTTTAGTCATTAGATTTAGTCTGTTGTCTCTCTCTGTGTGTGTGTGTGTGTGTGTGTGTGTGTGTGTGTGTGTGTGTGTAATTTAACATCAGCAAAAAAAAAAAACCTGCTGCCTTTTTGAAACATCTGTTCCTCTGTGGGTTCATTTCTCCTCCCTGTCGGCTCTACAGGTGTCTGCACAAAGCCTCAGTCCTGTTTTACACACACACACACACACACACACACACACACACACACACACACACACACACACACACACACACACACACACACACACACACACACACACACACACACTTTCTCTGTTGATAGCATTGTGACACATGTCTAATTATAGTTGATTGAATCTCTCTTCCACCATTCACAGTTATCAGTTCTATTTGGATTTTAGTTTATTGTTTTACATTTCATTTTTCTGCAGGTGAAGCTGAAGTATATTTTTACATCAGTAATAAGATTGATCTGGCACCATTCTGTCCATTGATTTTAAAGCCAATCAGTCATTTTTTATATTCCTCTACATGCTACAGATTCACATAACCGGTAACTGATTGAATTGTTACTCATTGATTTGGGCTTCAGAAATCCAGATAAAACTTCAAATCAAGAAGCCCACGATGAACTCACTTGTGTCCCAAAGAGACTTCAAAATAAAGTCGATTACTTTCTGGTTGTATTGACACGCTGCACTGTGACCACGGCGTCAACTAGAGATCGTTTTCATGTAGAAATAACAAAACGGAGGAAAGTGAAGACAAAACCAGCCACTGTTTAGCATTTCACTCCGACTGACAAGGCAGTTGTTGATATGAGCAGGAGAATGAAACGTCTGGGTAATATTTCTGGTCATTTATGGGTTTAATGACACAGAGAGGAGCCAACAGTATGTGACTACATGTTGTTTGTACACTAAATCTAAAAAGATTTAAGGATTTCCTCTGTTCCACTGACGAGAGAACAGAGAAATGAACAAATAAAACATGTAATCGTGAGATTTTCTTGATTTGTACAGAGTTGTGTTGGCGGCTACGCAAACGTGTTCACGTTGTTGTGGTTCTCCTGGGCGCATTTGGATTTGTGACCTCAGTCTTTGTAAAAGTCCTAAGTATGACCCCCACACCGCAAACTTAAAAACACACCCTGTGTTTTCCTTCAAGGAATTCCCTGAGCTGGACTGTGTTAAAGTTTGATGAGGAAGTTGTTCCGTTTTTTTTTTTTTGGTATCTTAATCGCAAACAGATTTTAATAAGGATTTGAGGAGGTTAGAAAAAACAAACCCCAGTGGGTCTACCCTTTAACATTTACAAAAGCACACGAACAATCAACTGAAACCTGCTGAAAGCTCGGACGTGGCCAAACGAGCCTCTGAACAACCGGGTCACTGGGAACACTGGGGCCCTGCCAGCTTTTGTGTAGCAGCTCGCTAAATGTCAGGGGGGCGGGGGGAGGCGCTGTGTGTGTGTGTGTGTGTGTGTGTGTGTGTGTGTGTCAAAGCCATACACCCTCCTCTCATGTTGGGAGAGCGGAGGCCCAGTCCTTCGCTCCCCTGTGACCGTTGTCCCCCTCCTCTCTCGTTCTCTCCTCCGTCCTCCTGTTCTCCTTAAACTGTCTTTTGTTTTCATTTTCGTTGGCATTTCTGCTCCGTCGTTGTTCGGGCCCTAAATGAGTCTTGACTGGCCCGCGGGCCATTGGAGAAGCACAAAGGACTTCGTTCTACTCGCTACAGTTGATCCATTGTGGGCGTCCCACAATGCACTAATTGGCGATGACAATTAAGCGTGGTCGACACTCAGCTTCAATTTGACCGCTGCTGCGACATACATCACGAGCACAGGATTCAGCCTCCGAGCCTCCGAGCCCCCTGCTCGCTCTCTCTCTCTCTCTCTCTCGCTCAGACAATATGCATATTCAGTCGGGCAGGTTTACATGCACCTTTTATTCACATGAGTCTGTTTTTCTTCCCCTTGTGCCGAGTTCGAGGCTGAGCTCATAAGCTGACAACCAGCCGCCATCCGATTCATTCATTGTCATCGCCCCCCCCCCCCCCCCCTCCCCCCCCCCCCCCTCCGGCATCTGAGTGGAGTTTGAGCCCGTTTGGAAGTCGGTTCCTGACTCCGGGGAACCAGCAGTTGACAAAACAATGTCGCCACACGGTCCATTTAGTGGCCGTTCGGGAGTTTTCCATCATACCGCACAGTCCTCTTCAGAGGATAGTTTATCCTCATGAAACAGCAGTGGAATGAAAAAGTCTTCACTACCATTCGAGTACCCGTGTTGGTACGCTAGCAGCTAGCTAAGGCTAATGGGAAAGCCATTAGCGCAGACGTGTATCAAAACTATTTCCTTCCGAGGGTTTTAGCGTTAGCTTAAGCGCGTACTTCACGGCAATGAATATCTAGTTGTTGAGACATTTTATTCAAAAACCATGAATGCACCAAAAGTCCGACCAGCACTGAAAACCGGTTGAAAAGATAAAGATAGAAGTTAAAGCTACACATCAGCTGGTGATCGAGGCCGAAGACAATGAAGGAAGAGCGTTCCCGTGAAGCCGGGTGGAGACATTCAGTATAACGTCAGGAGCTAGCGTAGCATAGCGCAATCGGCCAGTTCAGACAAAAGAAGTCGAACCCAAATGTCCTCGAGGCAAAAGATAGAAAAGTTTCTCCACAAAGGATTAAAACACCGTTTACTATTAAGAAGTTTGTCTTTATTGGCATCAGTGGCTAGCGGACAAATTGAAACAAAACCAGACAGGAGGATTAAATCAGGAAATCAACTCCCTGTTTTTGCATAAGAAGTTTGGCTGCAATTAAAAAGGATAAACAAAGAAAAGATTAATAACTTAAAAAGTGCAAAAGAGAGAAGAATGTCAGTGCAGTTGTTCTCCTTAAATACTGTACAATATATTCTTCATACTGCAGTGATGGAACTGTGCCTGCAACAGAAACCCGGACTCACGGCTCACTGGACTCTGCTTTAGGTCAACAGGTGAACTCTCGTTCATGACAGGTTGTCCAACATTTTCATATCTGCGATTCAAAATCCAGGTGGAAAGGAAAATTGGCAATATTTGAGGAAGGACAGTTACAAAAAACAAAACAATCAAAAAACAAACAACTGAACACAAACCTGCAGGAATGAACAGACGGACATAGTGCAAAAAAACAAGCAAATAAATAAATAAAAGTTTGTAAAGTGATCAGATGCACAAGTTGGCAAGTGTAACAACGTAGAGGCAGACTACAGAGCCCAGCGGTATTTGGAGGTAATTTAGAATAACTCAAATATTATTATTATTAACTTACACTCTTGAATATGCATCGATATTCTGTATTTTTCCCACTATATATGGATATAGTTCGATATGATATTTTCTTCAGTTTGACGTACCTTATAAAACAAACAACTACTGACAAATGAGCCTTACAATATTTCATATGAGGTCTAGATTTATGTCTTAATATGTGTACAACAAACTCCAAAAGGGCAAATTCCACCCAGAAAACTATATTTAAAAATAAATAAACATGCAGAGTTTATGCAGGTTATGTAAAACTGTCAATTTGAAGGTGAAACTGCTCATATTTAGTTTCATGTTTAACCATCTACCAAAACTACAATTAGAACAATAACTGAAACATGCCGGGCTCCGTAGTACGTAAACAAACATGATTTTAAAACAAAAGACATTCTGTCAAATCTATCAAATTTCGACAAAAGGCTTTGCAACCCTTTCTTCTTCTTCTTTTTTTTATGCAGCAGTCACAGTCAGAAATAACTTAAACATAACAATTGTAATACCACATGTATGACCTTCACAGCCAAATAAAAACAAAAGAAATGACTCAACCGACACATCAGTGCACTTTTCCTGGCGTATTTTAAACTACACTCGGTTATAGTTTCAGTCTACAGTACCAACATGCTTCATAAACAGGAATAACTGTCAGTTTGATCTATAAAGTTACTACTCACGCATAACCCTGCTGCCGATGAGGCAGATTATTATTAACACATGAATTCCCTTCAAAGTTAACGTGTTTTTTTGGCTCAAACGAGTTTGGAAAAAACAGGATGAAGACAGACGAGCAACAAAAAAAAACAACACAAATAAAGTCAGTCTGTCGGCTCCGTTGCTCAAGAAAGACAACGAGTAGCAGCAAGGAATAGCAGCTACGTTTCCATCAGATCATCACAAGTTCAGACAAAAGAAAATCATGTCGTACATCTTTAAAAGACCAAGGGAGGATCCATGACTGAAGGCTTTCAATTTCTGATTGGAAAAAAACTCACCGCACTAATTTTTAAACATGTACTTGTACATGTAGTTCTGGAAATCCACCCCAAAACTGGAAACAAAATAAAACCAAAGCGAAAAAATAACAGCTCCTGAAGCAAATATTTGCCGTTTTCAAAAAACAAAAAAAAAGTGTGATTTCCTTTCATTTTTGGGCATCAGTTAGCTGATTTATTAGCTTCAAACCCTGACACATGTTTGTTTTTCGGGTTTGCCTGACAACAGGATGAAGACGACGTCAAAGTAAAAGTGTTTTTAGTGAGTTAGAAAGGCCATCTAGGTTGCATAGAGAGACTAAAAGCTAAAGCTGCTATCGTGTTTGATCGATTCTGCACGAATAAAGCACAACAGGAAGTAGAATTGGAGGAAGAGGAGGAAGGGAAAAGGCGACGAGGAAAGAATACGTTACAGTAGATTATTGCCACCAGTTCATTTACAATGAGACCGATGGAGGAAGAGAATGTGCTCCCGCAGACTGACGGAGTCCCTGTTTTTAAAATCCACGTCCGTTTGCAGTTTTACATTAAAATAACACTGTTTTCAAACCGGTGACTCAAAGGTCATCTTTCATCCCACATGTACACGTTAAGTAACTCAGGTGAAGTAAAAGGAGATCTGATAACAAAAAGAAGTATTTCCATACTTCAATCACAGCTATTACGTATAAGTTCTACTGGTAATATTATATAGTTATTATTAATGGGTAAAACATCCCAATTCATTGGCTCCAGTTACATCCCAAATGAACCCAAAATGTGTTTGGATTTGTTCAGATCATCTGCGACGCGTCGTCCCGGTTGGAGAGAAAATGTACTTTATGAAAACGTCCCTGCAGCATTAACCACTTCCTGCTGTTGATCCACATTTTTGGAGTAAATAATAACTTTACCGTGGCTTCAACAAACTGTTTTTTGTCATTATCGATACTTTCTTTTCAGAAAATAGTGAAATCCTGATCACAAGGTTGTTTTTCTTTTTTTAAACTTCTTCGTCTAACGGTCCCAAACCCAAAGAAATTCAGGTGATTGGGATGTAAGAAGAAGAAAATTTCACATTTGAAAAATATTTTTCATCTCCAGTATCTGAATCCTCTTGAGCATCACCGCACGAAAAACAGGAAACACATTCTTGTGTTTGGTCGCACAGACTTTCAGAGAAGTGTTTTAAACGATATTATAACAACTCTAGAACGAAGCGAGCGTACAGACGGTGGAATAATGGACTCTGCTGCAGCGGTGCGTCGAGAAGCCTCTATTGATGCTCTGAAGACTGATGAAAGGACAAGTTCACATCTTAATGAATCCTCACATACCCTCATGTACATGTTGGGACTTCTTTTCTCGCTGTAATCATTCCTCCGGTCCATACTGGCCTTTAAAGAGATGCTCTGCGAGTGATGGGGGACACAACTCCACAGTCCACGTTCTGAACAAAAGTATATTTCAGAGTTTATTTCAAGTCTAAGTGAGGCTTCGGCCGAGTTAGATTGACTTGTTGAGTTAGATGTTTGGATTAAACTGTATATTAAAACGATAAAAATATCAACTTGATGTGACTAAGCCGCTAAAAGCCGGATATCAACTCGCATAGCAATTTATTTAGACCGGGATCTTTTTAATTACCACTATGAACAGGAGGATTATTATTTCAAGCATATGATGACTGTGTCAAGACAGACATGGAAAAAATGTGCACCTACATTTTCACATGTAATTTCATAGCAACGGGCATTAATCAAAGTTGACTGCTCTCCTCTGGAGAGAAGGAAGCTTTTTGCAGCCGCCTATCAAGACTACAGTGGGACAGTTTCATTCTGAAATACTCAATTTCAGTCATTTAATCTGTAAACAAAGACAACAAAAGGATCACATTTGACCAGCAGTCGAGCAGCAAAGAAGCAAAACAGCAAATCTTCACATTTGAGAGGCTGGATCCAGAGAATGTTCTCCCGACTTGATCAATTATTAATCAATTGCTAAACTTGTTAATCATTTTCTGTCCATTTTCCAGAAGGTTTAAACACTGGACTTGTGCCCGGAAGTTAGAATAAACCAGCCGAAATGTTCCGACTGTTAGTTTGAAGGTCTCGAGTTTAACAGCTGTGATTTGGGATTAAGTGAAAGTGGTGACGTGGTAAAAGGATGAAGACGGCCTTGACGTGTGACGTTTGAGTACAAAATACTAGTGAGTTCAGCCTGGTGCGGTAGTTCTTCAGTTGTTAGCAGGTACACGCGCACATAAAACACACAAACCTGACGATGCGTCCAGGCTCTGGACCCGCGTCACTGAGTGTGTCCTGTGGACACGCATGATTCAGAAAAACAGGCACTTTGTCCAGCGTCACGGCCCGGCAGCGCCACAACTGTTACTGCTCGTGTGTGTGCGTGTGTGTGTGCGTGTGTGTGTGTGTGTGAGTCTCAGGTGTCCTGGTAGGGCAGGTGAAAGCAGCCGGGGCCGTCGTCGTCGTCGGGCGACCAGAAGGAGGACGGCCTCATGTGGTGCAGCTCTCTGCGCACGCAGCGAGGACACGGCTGAGCTTTCTGTCGGCACTCGGCGTGGAACACGGCGCCGCAGCCGTCGCACCTGCAACGCCACAGGAGAGCACGCGGGTCAGCGTCGAGGCACTCGGACGAGGGGAAGACTGTCGGCACGTCACGGTTCCTCGCTACAACCGTTTTAAACAAGGAAGACTTAGAAGTAGGGAGGCTGAAGTTGAAAGATTCAGAAAAAAATCTTTCAATTTCAGTCAAAAAAAAGACGTTTTTTTTAATGTTTAGTGGAAACACTTTTTTAGAAGGTTTGTCTTTTTTAAAGTATTAACCAACAAGGTTACTCCTGCAGTAGCAGAGTTTGTAAAAAGGATGTTTTACTGTAGTTTTGCTGTTGTCAAAACGCTGACTCATCAAAACCTTTGTCCCTTTTTGATTCTTCTTTCACCGTGGAGGTACGAGAGAAAAAAACAGTTATCTTTGGGAATTCCTCAAGAAAAATAGTGTAGAGAAAAAAAAGTGTTAAGAAGAACAATATTCCCCTTTTTCAAAACTTTAAAGCAATCTATACAACTTTTACTGTGTCACAATTTCAGATTTATACCGGTGTTAACTATTGAACTATTTAGAAAACTAAATTGTAGACAAAACCTTTTTCCCACAACAAGATACAAACATTATTTGTAAAACCTGTAAAGTAAAGTAAACATCATTTACATTTGTGATTTTCTGTAATCTTTCAAGCATTTTGTCAATGAAAAATATTTGCTGACCTCCTTTTGTCACGACAAAAACAAAATAAACATCACCCTTTGAAAACGAAAACTACGAGTGGACGTATTACAGATTCACGCACTAATAACCGTTTTACTGCAACAGCCTGCCGTGTGGGGCTGCAGGCGGATTACAGCTCATTTCCTGTCTGAGTAACTGAATCAGCTCCACTAGAAGCACCGGTAAGTACAGCAGAGAGAGCCGTTATCAGCTGAGACTTCACACTTCCTCCGCAGGTCATAAAACACAACGCAACAGGGAAGGCGTGTCTGTGTGTGTCTGTCTGTGTGTCTGTGTGCGAGTGACGGTGTGTTTCTTGGAGGAGCCCGTCCCGATTGGCTCTCGTCTCTCTGAGTTTCAGTGACGATGACGAGGCTCTGGACTCCGTTAGTTTTCAGATCCCATTACATCAATCGTATCTGAACTCAAGGACCAGCCCAGATTGTTTTGTGGCTCTACACTGTGGGTGTGTGTGTATGTATGTGTAAAGGAACATTGTCTGAGGATGTGTACCTCTTGGTGGCGTTCTCCTGGAAGGGGTAGAGGACCTGTCCGTTGTGGCAGAGCTCACAGATGAAGCCTTTCTCTCGACACAAACTGCAGCTGAAAACGTGCGAGCTGGCAAACTTGATCACCTTGGAGAGGAAGGGAGCCAGCTTCCCATCGATCACCTGGAGGGCAGAGGGGCAGAACGAAAAGAAGCGTGCGGTCAACAACAACAAGACTTCAAAATGTACCAGCTTTACTACGTCTACGGGGAGTTCAAAACATGACAGAAAGGAGGACAAACTGCTGTAAAACACCTTTATAGTGTTAACCAGCAGAATTAAATTCAATGCGCTCCCTTCTTCAAAGGAAGTGGCCATGATGGTCGACGGTATTCTGCTAAATATGATCATGTTTAATATCCAGCTAGAGAGCAAGCCATTGCTCCAGTGGCATACCAGTGGTTCAGGTAGCATCTATGCATCTATCAAGGGTTTTAACACATCTCTAGGGCTCTGTTTTTGCATCATTTCACATATTCCACCCTCTTTATTTCAGAATATATACAAACACATATTTTATCCATTACTCTTCATTACTGCTGAGGTGAGGGGGAGGAGAGACCAAAGGTTTTGAGATCAGTTAAAAGTGCTTTTTAGAGATAACATCATTGACCAAAAGAGAGAAGGAATCCTCAAGCTTGGAGGAAAGACTCGAGAGGAGAGGAGAGGAAAACTGAAGGAAGGAAGGAAGACAGTAAATGAGGTGAACGCCTTTTAATGGCAACGCTTGGCAGGTTCCTTTAAGAGCTGAGGCGGGGGGGCGGCAGCAGTATTGTAGTGAAGAGACAGTGAATGACTTGAGAGGGGAGACTGTTAGTGGAAGGAAAAGCTGTGCAGAATCTCACAGAAATACAAAAGTGAACATGCTGGGTTTTGTCGCATCATGCCAATAATGCATCTTACGTGAGACCCGGAGGTACAAGGTTGGAGAAAGACCGTGGCGGAGATACAAAATACAAGAGAGATCTTGAGAGAGGGAGCGAAAGAGCGAGAGCGAAAGAGCGAGAGAGAGAGAGCCTGTATTCAGATACAAGTGGTTCCACCTGGCAGAGCTCTGGACCTCCCAATTATAACCTCCTTCATGCTGTTTGTTACACGACGAGGAGAAGAGGAGGACGGGATGGAGAGGAGGAAGAAACCACACACACACACACACACACACACACACATAAACAGAGGAAACATGGAGGAGCACGGATCCTGTTTACAGTAAATCATAGACTGAGAGTAATGGCCGACACCGAAGGCCTTTACGAGAACAGCCCATTCTGTACCCTGCGGGACTATCGTGCTATGAAATGATCGGCCTCAGACCAGCACGAGGGAGTCAAATGAAAGTATTTTCTCCTTTTATGAACATATTTAGTTCAAACAGTCTCAAGAGAAATGTATGTCCATTTTTTACACCATTTGTTATTCACACTGGGGGGGCGGTTGTAGCTCACGGGGAGAGCGGTTGTCCTGTAACCACAAGGTGGCTAAGCTAGCCTAGCTTGGTAACCTACGCACGTTTCCATACAGGCTTCTGGTGTGCGCCGAGATCTGAACTTTCCTTCGAGCATGGTCTCTACAGATGTTTGATTAAGTAGAAAATGCTTCCAAACATCATGTCTTAAGCAAACTGAAAACGTCTTAAAATATTATTTTAAAAAAAAGAAGAAAACGTTACATGTGTCCCCGCACTAAACCGAAGCAGTCCGGGTCCAGCCCGGTCCACATGACGAATGGCTCTCCTGATGGAGGCTGACAGGCTCGGTAATTAAGGCCCGCTATAATTGGACTGGGCAGAATCAAACGACTGGCAGCACAGCTCTGGTGGCTGCTGGGTACTCCAGAGGGACTAAAGACGGAGGGCGGCACCGAAAGACGGATGGATGGAGAGTGACGGAAGTAAAAACCGACAGGCGTAGAGCCATATAAAGAAATCAACGTATTGTTCATGTGTGACGCCTGGATGCAGTCATACATCATGAATCCGTCCGAAAATAACTCACCCGTGATATTATCACATGCGTTTATCTGAATCCACAAATACGTTGCTTCGTTTCAAAAAGATCCCATGCATTTGTCGTACCGCTTGCCATAAATAATCGGTGACCATTTTATTCGCTACACAAAGTACCCAAGCCCGGCAGGGCCGCACCGGTACAATCATTCAGACAGGAACCTAAATTTCAACCCCCATTAATTTGTACTCTTGCTGGCGTCCAACAATGAAGTCAAATATTGATGGCTGTGCCGAGCGTCTGGGCCAACCAGCCGCCCGCTGGCAGACCTCTCGGCGCTCCGATGGAGAGTTCAGGGTCGGCCGGCTCGGGCTAACTTCTGTCTCCACAACAGACAGGTTTTGTTGACATGTGGGTTCTGCAAAATGGGCACAGGTCCCGAGATAGATTGGAGGGGTTCTGAGATGATTAACAGGACGAGAGAAGAGAAATATGAAAGATACACTGATTTACATTCAGTTCATGGGACGATTTGAAAAGAGCTGACGCTTCTCATTCGGGTCAGTGCAAACTTATTAAAACGTTGCACAACGTAGTGCACAGAAGAATTGTCAACAGAATTTGTTGTTGATCTAAACTTTAAAAAGCATGTGCAAGACTACAGGACCAGCATTTTTAAACAATGTGGAATTTGCAAACTGTGCAACATTCACAATATGATTCTGGCGCAGCCGACGGGACAATCCCCTCCGACCCCCTAACACACACACAGACACACACACACACACTTCACCTCCTCCTCTCTCCCTCCCTCCCTCCCTCCCTCAATCCATCCTCTTAAACTCCTCCCCCTCCAGTTCAACCTCTTTTTCTGCTCCATGCAGAGTCTTTGTGCTCCAAAACCTCCTAATCCCCTAAAACTGCTGTTTAACAGCCGTTCGCTGCCCTCCTCTCTCTCTCTCCTTCTCTCTCCCTCTCTCTCCTATCTCTCCCTCCCTCTGTCTGTCTCACACACAGACTACCGCAGCTCCATTGAGGAACTAGAAAGCCAGCTGGGATTACATGACTGGAAAGACCAGCTCTGTTTGGATAACACCCTCTCCCCTCTCTCTCTCTCTCTCTCTCTCTCTCTCTCTCACACACACTTATAGACTCGATGTATGTTGATTGTCACTGTCTGTGGAGTCTGGAGGTTCCACACGTTTGGAGAAGCTACAAGATGATATATATATATATATATATATATATATATATATATATATATATATATATATATATATATATATATATATATATATATATGTTTTTGTGAATAAAGAAGCTCTAAATATGTGTCCACGCCAAGTCAGGAATAAAGAAAGAAGACTCCATCATCTGGAGGAAATAAAAGTAGCTACATTTAAGTCAATTGCAATGACGCGTCAGTACCTTGTGCTTCAGTGATCTCGGAGGACTTGAATCATGGGAAGTCGAGTCCAACAAAGAAACGAGAGCTTTTCAGTTGGGCCCGGCGCAAGAGCGCTAATACACTTCTCGCTGTATACTTGTAACGTTCTTCGGAGTGAAGCTGAAGCCAGAGTTATGGTCGATGCGAAGGGGTAAACCTTTGTTGCCCAAGTTCCAGGATAACGAGGAAGACTTTCATGTCGCCCCACTTGATCTGATCGTGGAACTCTGACATCGTGCATTTGGGGGTGAACGCTACTTTTAACATTTACTCGAGAGGCCTCTGTGTGTCTGGACAAGTGTGAGTGGAGAGGCATGCCTGGCATAGAGGGAATGCCAGAGTAGCACTGTGGGAAGCCTGCTGCGTGCTCACGCACACGCACACACGCACAACTTTGCTACTACTTTAGTCCTCACACAAAACCCTAGAAACAATCATTAAAGGCAGCAGGGGAAAAGGGCAGAGTGTCCTTAGACAAACACATACGTTTTCTCCGAATGAACTGCCTCCTAATGGGGATATGGGTGGAGGCTATTTGTCGGGAGGTGAATAGACTTAGTGTCGTCCAGGGTTTAGCCAGGGGAGTTTAGCCTCCACTGACCTCTGAGTGGGAACAAAAAAAGCCACGTTGATTAAGAGCGTCATTTTATTCAGGAGGTGAATCAAAAGAAACAAGCTTGTTAATATGGAAAACCAATTAAGGGGCAGAGTGCTTGAGAATCTCAGAGAGATGGAGGAGGTTAGAGGGAGGAGGGGAGGGAAGGAGGGAAGGAGGGAAGGAGGAGAGGGAGCGGTGCAGTCTATACTTAGTGTTGAAATTAGAACTAAATCACCAGTTTGGTGTTTATGAGGAAATCACAGAGTTTAGCAGCGAAAGAGAGAGTGGCGTGCACACACACACACATACGTAACACATACACACACACACAACACATGTGTGCTGAGCGTGTGTGAGGCCAAGGGGATGTCGGGAAGAATGGAGGGATGTCACGCTTTGTTTTTCTGCCTGTTGATTCTGAATGTAACCAATTAGTGAAGCAGAGAGACACAGAGTGTGGGAGTGGAGGAGGAGGAGGAGGACGACGAGGAGGGGGTCCAATCTCTTTCACCGTGAGAGTCTGTGGCCGAGCACTGAGTCAGGGAAGGGGGGGGTTGAAAGAAGAAGAAGAAAAAAAATGGGGCAGGGTACAACATAATGACAAACAAAAGAACTTTTCAGTCATTTGTAAAGTTTCCTCTGACCCCCAAACTCAGTTCGAGGACTAGATACTGAACCGCTGAAAGGCCAGGCTGTGTTTCCTTTTTTTAATGACCACTGCTAAAAAGACAAAAAGAATTTCTCTACTTTCATATCAAACTGAAGGCATTTCAATTGAAAAACAGCGTTGGCGCAGCGCTGCAGTATTAACGGCAGACGTGGTGGGAGAGATATGCCACTTGATAAGAAAATCCGCCGATTAGATGCGGCAGAGTTGAAGGTTTTCACGATGCCAGATATGAATTCTTTCCACCGACACCATTGTTTTCTTGGATCAGGACACTTGAAAGAGCTAACCCTGCTCTAAACAGGGCTATTAGAGGGTATTACCCTCTCTTATCACTGGTATGACATGGGCTCTCGCCAGAGAAACAAAAGGACAGGTTGTACACTCCATAAGGCCAGCAACATTCCTGTTTCTCAGATTTTTTAACAAATCGAATGACAAATGTTAGTTTGTTGCTCAGTATTTTTTTTTAAACCAAAGAAATCCGGCATTCAGAACATGTTGCATTGCATTTGTTGGGAACTACTTTAAGCGGCGGATTGATACACATTTGGTGCTCCAGTGAGTGTTTGGAGCAGCAGGACAGCGTGAAAGTGATAGTCAAAATAAACTGAAGCGTGTTTAATGTGACAAAGTATTGTGTTGCCAAGTGCAACCGTGTGTTGAATAGTTTTTAATACAACAATAGTTCCTCTTTGCTGGAAAATGTTAGCAGGGCTCTAAAATAGCAAGATCTCTAATACTGTATTAGCATGTGTGTGGTTGTGAGTATGTGTGTATGTGTGTGTGTTTGTGTACATGTGTGTGTGTCTGTGTACCTGCTGCAGGTCCGCCATGGAGTACAGGTGGATGTGCTGTAGCAGGTATTCTCTGGGGAAGATCCTGTGAAAAGACCCAAGAGAACAAATACAGTCTTGAGACATCATTCTGTGAAGCAGCTCATGAGTCACAACGTTCAGCACATCCTCCCTCGACTTATTTTTTAAAAAAATAACCATGATTCCCTTGCTTTGCCAACAAAGCAGGTCAAGGTAAAATGTATTACCTTTTATTGTAACCACCATTTAAATGTGTTATACAGACAAACCGCATGATGTGCTCTGACACACTCAATAAAGAATAGAGTGAAAAATAACATAAACCAAAGAGAGAAAGAGAGTGTGAGTGTGTGTGTGTGTGTGTGTGTGTGAGTGTGTGTGTGTGAGTGTGTGTGTGTGGCCTCCTCTCAGACCACTAAGATGGATGGCACCATGTTAAATCCTGTCTAAGCTGTGATGAGTGTCACCAAAACACAAGTGTGTGTGTGTGTGTGTGTGTGTGAGAGAGAGAGAGAGCGAGAGAGATCCATACACCTCATGGTGATAGGCACCTCTGATAAACTACTGTTAGGTACGTTTCCAATGGTTACACATCAGCATTCACAAGACTACACACTTGCATGCACGCACACACACACACACGCGCACACACACACGCACACACACACACACATGTCCCACAATCAAACACAGACTGGCTCCTTGTTGAGTGTGTCGTCGGTGCCCAGATGAACACACCTTCAAAGTGTGCCGATCTTGATTAAAGTACTTGAGAACGAACACATTTTGGGATTAGATTAGAAGCAGAAGATACACAGATTTATGCATATATGCAAACACACAGACACACACACACAAATACATAACAACGAATGATAATGTTTGCATAAGACCAGATATTTAATACCATATTTCATTTCATGATGCTGTGTGTATTTCCAGAGCAGCTGACACACCTTTGATTCAGATTTAGTTTCCACTCTGTGATTATGATCGTGTACTGAAGGAGGGTGTGACCTGACTAAGTGTGTGTGTGTGTGTGTGTGTGAGAACCTGCAGATGTAGGAGGTCCTGCAAATTGTGTGTGTGTGTGTGTAGGGGGTGGAAAAAATAAACACATTACAATCTTATGCAAACCAAAACCAAATCTTATCTTTGTTAAACACATAACGTTCAACCTGTGTTGACACAGTGTCACGGTTGGAAAAAAGACTTTCCGGATGCTGTAAGTTTGTGGTGTCAATGTTTGGAATGATCCGATGAGTCGACTAATTCTCGAAAAGGAAAGTTTCTGTAGCTCCACAAAAAAAAAAAGGAATTGATAAACAACTACATGCAACCAGTATTTACTACCTGCTACAACCACAACTTCTTCTTCCACTACCGTGACCCCTAGTAAACCTTCACAACCACCTAATAAACACAATAAACCACTTTAAACCCACTAACAACAACCTTGTACATCCCATCAAAAACTATTAAGACCTATTCACACCACAGAGACCATGTATTACATCACAACACACAACAACCGCGTCAAAGCTTATTACTTCTTCATATCATGAAGAAGTAATAATAATTAATTGAAGAAGTCATAATAATTACTTCTTCATAACATTAAGTAATAACCTTGGTTTGGTAAGAGAGAAAATCATTTCGCAAAAATGCCAAAATAAGTTATATCCTCATATCCCTATATTATTGAGAAGATTTCAGTACAAATAATTTCCTCCCCCTCTAAAAAAAAAAGGAATAATGCTGCCTGGGTGCATGAAAAAAAAGAAATAATCTTTCTGCAAAAATAACAGATGATCGCCCAACAATTACTGACACTTTGGCAAACACTAGTAATCATCCAGCAAACTCGGGGCAGTGACTCACTCCCAACCCGAAGTGCAACCCATTTCCTGCAGAGAACCGTGGCCTCAGGAGGTGCCGACTCGCATCCCGACCGCTTCACACTCGGCTACAAACCGCCCCGGTGCGTGCTTTAGGGTCACGCTCCTTAGGATCCGCCACCGCCACGTCGTCTGCACAGAGCAGGGACCCAATTCTGAGGTCCCCGAACCGGACGCGCTCCCCTCTGTGAAAATCCCAGATCTGGTGGCAAGATGCTCGGCGGAGGCCAAAACACGCACTGGAAACCTGTTTGAGCTCATGCCCAGTACACGGACACGCCTCTCACTTTGGGGGATGCAAGGACCGGATGGCTCGTGACACGGGACTCGTTACACAATGATACCGCAGTACCGTCCACAGGACCCCCATCCGGCATACCACAAAACACATTCAGATTGGACCAACAGGCCCGCAAGAGTAAAGATCTGTTCCACTGTTCCAAGTCCAGGACGCCCATTCGCATTGCTCCTCCTGGATCTGAGGTCCGACAGTCAGAGCCTCCATTCCAGCTCCCTGGAATAAACTTTGCTGGGGAGGCCGAGCAGTGCGATACCCTCTCTCCGGTGCCAACCGGGAGCCTGTCTGCTGTTTTCAGATATTCCTCGGTCAACCGAGCCTGAGAGGCCTCCTTCACCTCTAGTGTCCATGTGAAGGTCCTCAGGTGGCTGGAAGAGGCTTTGAAACCAAGACCAGCAACCTTAAAGAGAACACTTAATGTCCACATCAAGTCCTCAAGCAACAAAACGAAAACAACTCAGCGTTTCAAATGACGCACGTGGCTAATGTTAGCCTCCTTAGCTCGCTAATTAGAGCTTTTAGAATAAACTTTATCCGTCATATCACATGTTTTACATACATACATGAAATTCGGTCCCTGCATTTAGCCCATCCATAGCAATTTAGGAGCAGTGGGCTGCTTAAAAGCGCCCGGGTAGCAACTAGGCGTTCAGTGTCTTGATCATAATGATATCTGCTAGCGACGGTTGCCAACAAAATGAACACTTGCTGGCTGGAAATGAGAAGCCTGCTCTTGTTTGCTTCTGTCTGAAATCAAGGACCCATTGTTCCATCGGTAAATCTGCAACCATTGGTAAACATTACGTACCATGCATAAGCTATATAGCACGGACCATGTTTACATTACAAATAGCTTTTTGTCATTAAGATATGGACACCAGACCTGCCTCATTTACCACAAACAATTCACTAAAACTTTGACAATAAAACCACAAAAGACAGTTTTTATGCTTAGGTAGATCAAATACTACTTCCATCAAAGATGTTTGAGGAGTGCAGCACAGGGCCTAACGCATAGTGCTCCCTGACTTACAGCCTTTGATGCCTCATGTGGTTGTGTGTGTGATTGTGTCTCCATGGCTTTCTGCATGTATGCAACAGACATCTCCCTTCAGACCCCCTGAAGTAGACTGATGACTAGGGGAAGGTTTTAGCGCCACGGCCCTCATCAATCCTGCAGTGTTTGGAAGTGGCGGGGCACCAGCCGGCACTAGCTAATGGGACAGGAGTAAACACAGAAGGAAATGATGCTGCTCGTCTCTGTGTTGCAACAGGGCTAATATGGGGCTTTTGGTTTGACGCTACTTGGCAGGTCAGAGAGAAAAACACTTCAATGGTGGGACATCGAGACTCTCACTGAAGACCAAAAATAACGAGTTATTGACAATCAGTGTGTTATTCTGAATCTGGCATCTGACATAAGCAGCCTTTAACATTTTGTCTCTAATGTATACTTCATTTGATTTCTTTGTGAAACTATTTATATATGCATTATTTATTTGGATTTGTGGTAAATGTGAGGAGTATAAGAAACCCAAACAAAGCACAAATGACAGAAATAGTATAGCATAGTAAGAAGATATAAATATAGGCCGACTAACAAAACGGTCATTATAGGCTTTTTCTTATACTTCGCCGTAAATTAAAGCATTACTGTAATTCGAGGGTGAACCAAATTACAGCGTCAGATCTCTTTCAGTTAGACCAGTTTAAACCGTGAAGATATTCGTGGTGAATTCAGAAAGAGCGTTCCTGTTACTTTGGATAATCCACCGACCTGGCTGTGGACATTTGCATGGTTAGATATGGTTACTAGAAACTGCACGTTTGGCAAATGATCCTGATAGAGTATTAAATAGATTCCAGCCTGTCTGCTGAGGTGGACGCTCCTCCTTTAGAAATAGTTGGATCAGAGTGTATTAGTGACCTGGAGCGGGGCAAGGATCATCCATCAGCTCACAGACAAGGCTTTCAGTGTGGGACCCCATTCAGATAAACAGTCTGATCATCACATGTGCACACACACGCACACACACACGCACACATACACGCACACACACACACACACACACACACACACACACACACACACACACAGGCGCACATCCTTTATGTGTATGCAGCGTATATACAGACAGGAATGCATGCAGATAAAAGTTATGGCAATATACATGCATGCACTCAGGCACACACGTGTAAACACGGATCATACGGGGAGATGTTAACCGTCTGTGAAGTCAATCAATCACCGGAGGAATAATAACAGCGCATCAGTCAGATGACACGGCCTGCTGGCTGCACAGAAAATAACTTCCTGAAATGACATTGACAAGTTTAAAAACAGTTCGGCTGCGTGTGTTCTGGTGTGATTTGGGTGAACTCAGCCTTCAAATCTGACCGAACTCTTGCCGACTGGTCACAAACAAGTCCCTTTTAAAAGCTGCAGATCGGCTTCTCAGCAGAACTACAAGATTCGATGTCCCACTTAAAACGTACTCGCTCCTCGAAGGTTCCCTGCTTGTCTTGAATGGATTTGAACCTCGTCTTAAATGTCTGCACAAATCGCATGTTTAATGTGTGAACGACTTCGCCGCCGACCTACCTTCGTCGGAGGTCTTCGGCGACGGTCGCCCGGCAGCTGAACAGGTAGGCCCGCAGCGACTGGAGCTGCTGACGGAGACGCAGCACGGTGCTGAGAGGCTCGACGTGCTCATACAGACACGGGTTGAGCTGCTGGACGTCCAGCAGAGGCTCCTCGTACACAAACTCCAGGAACTCCTTGGCCTGTTTGGACACCTGGAGGAGCACAACAGAGCCCCCATCAGGGTCACGGCACCACGGACCGGAGACGAGAGGGGAAACACCCAACAAGCCCTGTGACTGTAATGCGGATGGTGCAGGGCTAGGAATGCGTACTATGCACTGATATAACGTGTAAACAGGTGAGCTGTCATGGTGCTGGAATGTTGTGGTTTTATTGGACAGAGCTGCTGTTAATATTTAACCGTTATTTTAACTTTTATCTGAAATGAAATGTGATTTAAAATTGGCTACAATTGGTCAGAAAGGGCACAACTTGAACAACCCAAAGATGCCCGCTGGTGCTCGAGTGGCACATGATGAGTTATCCAATAATAGAAAGAATCATATTTTGTGAATGTGTGTGTGTGTGTTTTCCCACCTTGTGCTTACTGGTGTCCCAGTTGTGCAGCAGACGTGCTGGGATGAGGAAAGAGTTGTCCTGGTGGCAGCTCTGGCAGTAGTACCAGCCGCTGTAGTAGCAAACTTTTGCCTTTCCTCTGGAGAGGCCGACCGGACGCTGACAACCTGAGGACAAAGCCGTTGAGTAAGTATGCGTGTGTGTGTGTGCTTATATCGTATTAAAAAACAAACATATGATGCGATATGATACTCTGAGTGCTTGAATCAGGGCTCGACAGCCAGGTTGACAATCCTTTGCCTTGGTTTGCCAGTTTGGGGCAACTGCTTTTTAAATTGTAAAAAATAAGAAAACAGCAAGACATGAACTCCAAACTAAATAATGTTTCTATATCCGTTGCATTAGTAATATTTAAATATTGCTGTTACCGTCCATTTAAACAATTATTGCATCACCTCCCCTTCTTTACGAGTGCTGGCTCCTCACCCGACCTTTGAGTGTGGCCTTCAGGAACAGCTATAAACACTTCTGCTACTTGGTCACCCATTTTAGACTGAAACTATACTTAAGTCTGCTGCATTATTGTGGCATGAATCTATCTTTATAGGTCACGTCTCCATCCACAGAACTAAACGCGGTGTACTTTCTGGAAGTGTGGATAAATGAGATGATAAATGAGATGTTTCATCGGGGTTTGTTGTATCCTGGAGATGCAGAAAATATCAATACCATATGTTAAACTATTCCATTAAGAAGTATATTTGGTTCAGTGCACCTAACTCTGTCACCACTCCCACCCTTCAAACTCCAGAAACCACACGTACGTCCTTCAGTCTCTCCAAAGCCGTGAGCAATGTTTTACTGATTATTTTCCATCTTCAACTATTAATAACCATGTTTCACCCTTGAAGTTAATCCCTCAGATAACTCCTGGGAGGTGTGAGGTGTCCTGGCATCTTTGAGCTCAGCGGAAAGAAAAATAAATCAGCTTGTTTACTGGAATAAAGCTTTTCTTCTGTCAAATGTATATGAAGCTGCATGTATAACTCCATAGCATCTTGACTTAAAAACAAACAAATAAAAAGTGATTAAAAATCCCAACCACTTTCAGTTTTGCCAACAACTTTTAAACGTCAGTGTTGAGCTCTGCTCCACGTCTCTGTGACCGGGAGGAAAGCAGTTTAACTACTTTTTAACAAAGTGTCAAAAGTGGAAACACAACCAACACAACAATCTTCTATCCGAACTTGGAATCAACGTGTGTGTCTGTGTGTGTTTGTTGTGAACAGTCTGCTGGAGCCGAGATCAGGAGAACACCAAATGACTTGGCGTTAATATGTGCCACTTTATTGCCCTCTCTAAATACCACACTAATCCAGCCGAGTAAACCCGCTGATGATAAAACGAGATAGTCCAAGTTTTAAAAAAGGCCCTTGGAAGATAATATGACGTAGAGTGGCGCTTGTAACCTGGACAAAATAACTGGAACGTATTTTATTGCTCTGATAACAGAGTTGTAGAGACAATGCCTCTAAAGAGGTGTTCCTTAAGATCAAGTGTGTGATTTTCCAACTGGTTTCCAAAAGCAACAAACAAAAGATTCTGGAAAAACTCGAAACAATAAACTCGACCGAGAGGCACCAAAAGGTCAAGATGTGTTTCATCAAGAGACAGCAGTAAATAATCCATAAAAAAGTATGTGGTGTCGCCCAGACTTTTCGCAAAAAAAACAACAACACAACTTTTGTGTAAAAAAACAACAACCCACTTTGAATTTGTATCTCTGTATATTTAAACAATTATTGCATCACCTCTCCTTTACGAGTACTGCCTTCTCAGCTGACCTTTGAGTGTGGCCTTCAGGAACAGCTATAAACACTTCTGTTACTTGGTCACCCATTTTAGACTGAAACTATATTTAAGTTCGCTGTATTATTGTGGCATGAATCTATCTTTATAGCTCACGTCTCCATCCACAGAACTAAACATGGTGTTCTTTTTGAAAGAGTGCATACATGATGATGATGATGTTTCATCGTGCAAACGCAGAGAATACTAATGCCATAACTTTTAGTCCTTCAGTCTGTTCAAGACTAAGCAATATTTTGCTGATTATTTTCCATCTTCTGGTTTAGTGCATCTTCTACTATGAATATCCATGTTTGCGTAAATCTACCCGCCTTTCCCCTTGAAGTATAATCCCTCAGATAAGAGAGTCCAGGTTCTTCCAGTAGCCACAACACGGCAGACTTCAATGACGATGTGTTTTGCAGAGCTAAAAAAGGCCGAACACATCCTCAGCTCCATTCAGCCCGATGGCTGCCCCACCGCCTGCTTTGTCTTTTTTCCACTCTTTAAAGTTTACTCCTCGCCTAAACACCCAGACCACGACCACGACCACGACCACACACACACACACACACACACACACACACACACAATACACACAAGCAGCTGAGCGCCACAGCTCTGCGACAGGTGGCCCCTATCCAGCTCCATCCTGGAGGACAGAGGGGGCCTGGAGGAAAACAGCAAAGCGAACACAGGTAGAAGAAAAAAACAAACGGGAGATTGTCATCTCGTTTTTTTTTTTGGAGGGGGGGGGGGGGCAGGAGGCGAGCTCCAGGGGGAAGAGAGACGTGTGTCAGCCTGTTTTGTCGGTGGTGCTTCAGAACAAGCGCAACGCAGGCTGACAAAAGGGGGGAAACAGACAAACAGGCTGAATGAGTAAAAGGCTATTGAGAGATGAGAGGAACGGCGGAGTCGCATGAAAGAAAAGAGTGAGATCAAACGAGGACAGATGAAGGGAGACAATAAAAGAAGAAAAAGAAGTCAGGTCAACTGCTTTCATATCACGGAAGAGGATCTGACGTCCGAAAAAGACAGACGGCATTCTCTTCCCCCGGAGAGAGCTGCATTCGATGCGCTTTAAAGTCGGAGCGTTTCGAGCTCCCGCCGCGAATTAACCTCCATCAGCAGATTATGCGTTCATACGTAGAATCTGTTGACAAGATTTGGCAGAACAATATTTGTGCGACATGAGCTCGTAAGATGGTCTCACATCTCAAGACGCTAAGCGGACTGTGAGGCAAGTCTTGGTCCACAGAATCCAGATACTTCTGGGTACAGAAATACAGCCCCTTGTTTAATTTGTACAGTCGTCCGGTTTACTGCAATCTGGGTTTTATTTTTGAAGTATTTTGGCAATCCATTTCAATTGATGACAGTAATCTGCTGATAGATGCTGACTGACTGAGTTCTTCACCAATATATACGTGTCATTTGTGATATTGCTCAATAAGTAAGAACACATCGTAGTAGAGGAAACGACAACCGTTTTAGGAGTTTGTTTTGCAACCGTAGAGTGTTGCGCTCGTGTCACACCCGATATGAATAAGCATCAACGCTGCTGTGTGGGCTCTGCTCACTTTCCCTCTGCCAAGGACCGGGCTTGTGTGGAGCTTTATTTTCTTTTTTTTTTTAAAGGGCATTCCCTGCGAGAAAGAATGCGGCTAAACCGTGCAAACTGCATTTATGTCCGTCAGACATGCGATCACCTCCAGATGTGGTCTGGCTGCTCCGATCGTATCCTTATTGCAAAGCTTTACTGCCAATTTCACTGTATCCCTAACAAACCCTTTATTGAAGAGCTGTGTCAAATCATCCATTTTTATTGCTTTCAACAGTAGACATTTATACACTGTATGTATATATTTAGATATGTTGTTTTTCTTTGGTTGAAATTACTGCTTGTGGCTAAGAAGGAAAACAACAGAGTCTTATCTCGCTGAAGGACCCGTGATCGAACACACATGTGGAGGCTAATTCCAGCAGTGAGCTCATGGTGTTGTTGGGGTGGATGCTCTTTCAGAAGAGGAACCACAGTCCACCGGGCGGGAGCCAGCGGGCCGAGAGGAAGGTCGCCAGTCGGGGAAACACCGTGTCACTTCGAGGAAAGAGCCGACCGCCGGGCCCGGCGTTCTGGCCAACTATGACCTCGGCTCTGGTCGGCCCGCTGCGGGGACCGGCGGAACAAAGACACATACGTTTGTAGCCTGAAGACATTTTGCAAAGTAAATAACAATCTTTAACCCGCAGCCTCAAATTCTATATCATGAGACGAGAAGAGAACACGGCCGCACAAAAACACACACGCGTAAACGTACTGAGGCCGTCTATAAAAACTCACGCAAGTAAAGCCTTTCACAGATAATGCATTCGGGACCAAGGCTACAAAAGGTTAAAATAACACCAAGTGTATCAATTTGATGCTGACCTTTGACAATAAATAACTTTAAAAAAAAAAATAAAAAAGCAGCAAAACAACCCTGAGAGGCCTCTGCAGAGAGAACATTTTAGTTAGCTGAACAGATTGTGAGCCTGTAGAAATAATATATATATATATATATATATATATATATATATATATATATATATATATATATATATATATATATATATATATATATATATATATATATATACACACACACATATATATATATATACACAGTATGTATTTGTTTTTGTTAGTAAATGAGGTACGTAGAATAAAAATGGACAAATACAACGTACATTTAAGAATATAGGTAAATAAATATACTTATTTACACTCAGTGTCCCCTTTAGTGGCCCTTTACTCTACTGAAGGGACTACAAAGTGTCTTTGAGTATTCAGTATTCAAGTACACAGAAAAGCACTATATACAAATACTTATTAAAAAAAACCTTCACTCCATTATACTTTCACTTTGTAATAATCTTTTGCATTTTGTGATCGAGAGCTTGAACGTAATATGTAACAAATGTCAACCAAAACGTCTTCTCCTCTGCTTTCTCTCCTCATCTCTAATCTCTCACGGGTCCTTTCTGCGACGAAGAAGAAGAAGAAGAAGAAGAAGAAGAAGAAGAAGAAGAAGAAGAAGAAGAAGAAGGGAGACACGGGGAAGACATGAATGGGAATTCAAACGTAGCTCAAAGGTCTACCGTTTGAACCACGGCTCTCTGTTGTGAGAGAGGGTCACTTTGACCTGCTCGGGGCGAGCGTACGGTGTGGAGAGAGAGAGAGGGGGGGTGTCCAGAGAGAAAAAAAAAAAGAGAGAGAAAGAAAGAGAGAGAGAGAGAGAGAGAGAGAGAGAGAGAGAGAGAGAGAGAGAGAGAGAGAGAGAGAGAGAGAGAGAGAGAATTAGAGGGAAAAAAGGGGGCTTACACTTTCATGTGCCCGCCGCTGGTTTTAAACCACCACACCTCTGTGTGAGACACTGGTGTGTGTGTATGTGTGTGTGTGTGTGTGTGTGTGTGTGTGTGTGTGTGTGTGTGTGTGTGTGTTATGTACACGTGTGTGAATTAAAACTAAAAAGAAGACAGAAACTAGAGCTTTGATGTGTCCCATTCACACCGACCAAACACTCCAATGAAAATGTGCACAAATGGAGAGTATAAGACACTGTGTGTGTGTGTCTGTGTGTGTGTGTGTGTGTGTGTCAGAGAGAGACTGTCTTTTGATGTGAGCCCACCTCCTACTTCCTCGATTCCCTCATATCTACTGATTTCCACTTCACCCGAAGCCCCCCCCCCCCCTCGCCCCACCAACAGATTCACATGGACCATCGGGGGCCTGAGAATGTGCTCCAGTGCAACGACAGGGGTCACCAAACCTGAGGACACACTCTACACAATGTGTGTGTGGTAGTGTGTGTGTGTGTGTGTGTGATGGGGAGGGACGGTCTTCAAACGAACACTAACCGTTTCCTTCAAAAGGAAACAGAAACACAGCAATTCCCCATGTGTAATTAGCTGAATACATTTATACATTTTGATGTTAAAATAACCAATCACTCGATATGTATAGATGGACGCGGCATGCATATGCAGGTGGGCAGACTTGAAACAAGTTCAAAGAGAGACCAGGGGAAACTAAAGTAGCGCACTGATCATCAAGAGATCTTGTTTCGATTAGAGGCTTTCGGAGAAGAATAATCCGACGTGCAGGCAGGTAAACAACAGGGGAGGAATATTTCTTGACGAATTAGTCTTACGGGGTTTTGAGGGCCGAGCCACGGCCTTTAGATCCACGCTAAAACTTTGTAAAACTGGTCCTATTCTGCCTCAAGTATAGCGAAAGCACCAAGTCCAGATCATTTTACTGCTATTGCTCAGTTGAATAATAAGGCTGGCATTAGAGGAATCTTCCCCATGAAAAAGAAATAATACATTCATCAACTCTAAGATGGACAGAAAAAGTGATTCTTTAACTCCGTAATGAATTCCTGGCAGAAGAAACCCAATCGTTCCTACTGAGGATCTCCAATAGTCACCGTACAATAAATATGTAGTGCAAACTCATAACATCATAACACAGTCTAACCAGAGGAGCTGCAACACATTGATTATTGTACATCCTCGGATAACATGTTGATTATTTTTCAGCAAATATTTAGTTGATACATCGTCATAAATTAGGAAAATGGCCTCACTACGTTCCCAGACGTCAAGTTGTCATTCAATCAACGGCCCGAAAGCTTAAAATATATTTTATTTACAATTATATCAAACTGAGAAACGCAGCAATCCTTCACATTTAATAACCGTTGGGTACTTTCAATAAATAATGAAGTAATTATTCCTGCGACGACCAGCAGGTATATTACATTTCACTGCAAATACATAATACATCACTTCCCTCCTCACAGTGTGCTTGAGGCCATAGAGAGGACTTTTTGTTTAGCACAGGATAATTTAAGTGGAATAAAATGTTTAAATAAAAAAGGCTATATACCTGAATTAATAAAAAAAGGAGCTGACATGCTACTAAGGAGAGGTAAGAGTTATATTTATTAATCTTATTTGAAAGCTGATTTGAGTGAATTTTAAAGAATGAAACAATTATAACGATAAAAATAACAAACAATAACCAACAATAACTAGAGGACTTAAATGCAATTAGAGGCCTTGAAACGGAGTGGTGGAAAAGCTTCTTTCTTTTTTTTTTTTTTATAGACCCTGCTATGTAACACTGCAGGAGACCGAGAAGGGATACAGTCAAATAAATGAAACGGGAGAGGAGGGGGAGGCAGAGGGAGAAAGGGAGACAAAAAGAGGGAAAAAGCTGTGAGTATATGAATGAACCTGTTGAAAGGAAGAAGAAAGAAAGGGAGGAAAAAGGAGGGAAATAAACGGACTGAGCGAGCAGAGGTGTGCTCTGTATAGAAAAAGCACGTATCCAGCTGTCCCTCCCATCCAGCTCTACCCAGAAACCCTTCAATCAAACAACCGCGATCAAGCCTGACCACTGTAGCATCCCCAGGCCGCTTTCATTCGCTCTCATTCATTCATTCAGTCGTCCATTTTTCCCTCTCCTCCGGTGCTTTAAGCCTGCCAATTATCATCAGTGGCCCCCAGACGGCCTCTGCGCTTGTTCCTGTTTCAGCTGGCCTTTCAAACAGCCCCCCTGCATTAATAAGCCAGTTGTTACAAATAAAAAAGAAGGGAGGTGAGCGGTGATTATTCAAAAGCCTCTCCTGAAAAAAAAAAAAGAGAGGGAGGAAGCCCACGTTTCACACCCAGGGAGAGTAAAAGCACCGCCTGCCATTTACGGGGCTGTCCAAGGGGTTTGGAGACTAACAAGGGTGGTGATAAAGGAGCAACAGCGGTGGTAATGGGTCCGGACATGAAAAAGGTTTAGATGCTGGAAAAGAGAAATAGCTGACTGACAAGAATAGGTAGATGCATTTAAAGAGCCAGAAGCCCTCGCATATCAAAGCGCGTTCAAGAAAATCTACATTTGAAAAACCCGACCGCGATGTTTCTTTTCCTGAAATCGCTATCCGGTTGCTGAAGATTAAAAGATAAAAGAGTTTCAGTTTGTGAAGCAGAGCAATCGAATATTGAGGCCAGCGGTGGAGGAAGAATTAAAATCCAAATCCCCTACATGAAGATTGTCTATAACGCTGAGAAACACAACATTTATATTTGGGCGGAAATATTTGTTGTCGGTGGCGAGATGACGAAGTCGAAGTTTACACGTTGAGTCTCATTTCTTTAAGATACAAAAGGATAATGTACATGTATATAGAAGTACCATCTGGAACCAAGCTTCGTATTTTGTTCATAAAACTGCCCTGTGTTAATATTCTTGTTTAAAAATTAAATTAAAAAAGAACCCTCTGCCAGTCAGTAATAAAGTTACGTCTTTTAAAATATTCCTCAAAAAGGGAAGACAAATAAAAACATGTATCTGTGCAAAGACGTATTATACGCTAATTTTAGCACTCAAGCAAACAAACCCGGAGTGGAAACGTACCGTTACAAGGTACGCTCGGCGTGTGTGTGTGTGTGTGTCCTTTACCTGCACACCTGAAGCTCTGAGCCGTCAGTCCCTTCTCCACAGCCAGACACGTGAGAATACTGAGGAAACTAGTGGTGACCGACTGCCGCTTGGCCCTCTGGGCCTCCCGCTGCCTCCTCTCCCTGCATGGTTTGGACCTCAGCAGCACTCCCTGGAGCACCGGTGCCGCTTCCCCCGACTCTCCCGCTTCTCCCTTGGCCGGCCTCTGCGCTGCGACCGCCTCCCGCAGGGCCACCGCCCATTCCAGGGCCTTGAGCTGATCGTCCGCCCGGAGCCTGAGCACCTCTTTGGGGAAAACCACCTGGAAGCAGTCGCCTCCGTCTGTCCTGGGCTCCCCGTTCTCGGGCTCGGGGTTGTGCCGGACGCCCAGGCAGGAGGCGACGAAGAACTGGAGGACGGGCTGGGACGCGGACCCGCGGCCGTCGACGGGGAAGGCCCGCAGGGCGGACCTGGTCAGGACGAAGTTGAAGGCCCGCGAGTTGTTCTGGTCCATCAGCTGGCGGAGCCGGCCGGCTTTGAGCACGTCCTGGCAGCGTTGGGTGAACAGAGACAGGGTGGTGGGTCTGCTCAGCGCGCTGGAGTTGGGCCGCAGGGAGAGCGACGCCTCCGACGACGACGTCGGGGTGTCGCTGTCGCCGTCGGGCCCGGTGTCCAGGCCCGACGGCGAGGACGAGGAGGATTGTGAAATGGCCGCGGGGAAACTGACGACCTGTTGCTTCTCCCCGCCGGTCTTCCGCTGGTGGCTCTCCTTCCTCGCGGGTCGGGCGGCCTGCACTTTCTCGCACATCAGCCGCTTCCACTCCACGGCCTCCCACTGGCTGGCCGCCCTCAGCTGCAGGCGCATGCTGTTGAAGAACAAAGCCTGGAGCGTGCGATGGTCGGCGGGCTGGGCGATCTGGCCGGGCTGGCTGCAGGGCGCCGGCGACACGATGCTCTGGCAGTGCGACAGGGAGTAGGCGGTGCCCAGCTGGCGGTTGGCGCTGCTGTCCAGGGTGTAGAGCCGGAGCTCGCAGGGCGTCAGCTCGACGTGGCAGGGTGTCCAGCGGCCCCGGGGCCCCTCGCGCTGCTCCATCGGACCCTGCTTCACTACATTGCTGCTGCTGCTGCTTTTATCTGCTGGACAGAGATACAGAGGCGGAGGGGCAATCGGGAGAAATAACACATAGATGAATAATGTGTGTGTTTTCAGGACAACCACATTAGAGTCAACAGGCGTTTTTTTTCTGGATGAACACAGAAGGTCAGGTACTATTATTTACTATTTTGTTATCATTCTAGTACCAACACATTACCACTGATTAGTAGTTTTGGGACGTTTCAGCTACTGTATTGAAGAAGACTTGAAATCTCCTGAGAGAAGAATCATTTTCGAATTTTCTATACATACAACCAGACTTATTTTTGTTACCAAAGGAGTCGCCCCCTGATGGCCATTAGAGAGGCTGCCTGGTCTAATTGATCTACAAAACCTTAATCCAGTTGGGTCAGTTTCCAACACAAAGTAGTTTATCGGAGGCTTGCGGCTCCGACATGAGCGTTGGTGTTTTGGTAAGAGATAGCTGTGAGCTGGTGCTGCTCTGGGAAACGTTTCTTGTCGCCAGGGCAGGAAGAAACCGTGTTGTTAAGGAGCCCGCTGGGAAAACTGTTCCACTTTTAATCTGAAGGCCGGAGACACACCCCAGAGCCCTTTTTCGGCCTTTCCATTCTGTCAATTTCTGCTGTTCAGGAGGTTTGTTTTACCCTCATTTATGTATTTGCGCTTTATCATGAGCTTTGCTGCATTCACTGCCCTGATTGATATTCTACAAAAATAATGTTTCAGACAAAATGTGCTGTGTAACAGAGATAGCAACAAGTGTCTTTAAGGACCTGTGTGTAGCATTTAGAGGGATCTATTGGAAATTCATTAAAATATTATTACGAAGTGTTTTCTTTAATGTATAATCACCTGAAGATAAAAATCGTAGTAATTAGATCTGATGGATAATGTATTTTTGTGGACCGTACATGTACATCATATTTGCAGAGACCTATACATTTGATATATTGTCTGCCTGCTGATACATTATTGAGGCTCAGATGGAAATTATTCTTAGTTGCTTTACTAAGAATAATTTCTACTTTCCAGGCACTTTTCTAGGAAAAAAAACATTTCCTTGATAGCGTTTCAATCAAGAGTGAAAAGAAAAGTGCAGGATTTAAAAAGATTGTATTAGGGATAAACACCCGGCTGTTTCATGAAGCCACATGCTGGCCAAAGATCTCATCATAGCTGATGGTCTCATTTTCGTTTCAATCTCAGCCCGCTGCGTCTCCACTTAGAAAAGAGGAAGAGAGAAAAGCACCTGCTGCACGGAGCAGTGACATCATTGACCAGAAGCCACTCTGTGACATCACCACATATTGGTTTAGAGCTGATGACCTCACTGCGACGTCACGCTCGAGCGCGTTGCATATTGGTTTAGAGCTGATGACTTCACCGTGACTCGCCGGACACTCTATACAGGACTTTCTACTCTACGCAGGACTCTTGACTCTACTCTACTCTACTCTACTCTACTGAACGAAGGACTATACTCGACTCAGGACTCTTGACTCTACTCTACGTGGGACTCTCTACTAAACTCTACTCGACTCAGGACTCTCTCTCTCTCTCTCTCTCTCTCTCTCTCTCTCTCTCTCTATCTTAATCGGCGTTTACTTGAGAGCTTGAAAGATTTCTCATAAATGCACCTTGGATGTGGCTATTCAAAAAGAAAATACTTCTTATTAACTTATTCTCTGAGTTGTGTGCAAGCGACTGATTTAGTAATTTGCAAGTCATACAATTATTACGCAGACAGAATGCCATCTATTTATTTCAGCAGGCAGTTAGGACCTACTTCACATTGCAATGGAGCTGAAATGCTGTTAAATCAATGGTTATATGTAACCTGGAGAAAAGAACGAAAAAAACCCAACATGTCAGCTTCATTTAGCCCAGTTCTGATTTTAATATGTAGACGCCTTTTAGTGGGTTGACAGGTTTACTTAAAAATCGCAACAATCACTGTGTGCTAAACCAGACCAACAATCAGATTTAATTGTAACCCCCCCTTCCCAACCAGGAGTCGTCTAATTGCCAGATATTGCATTTTGTTTCTTTAACGCGCTAAATCACCCGAGGAGGGAAAAGAGAAAATGCTCCACAGCTCTGGTGGCGGGTCGAGTGCCTCATCCATCTTATCAAAACAGCAGCAGACACGGTGTCACTCCGGGTCTCGGACTCTGCATGTTAACAAACCTTTTTTTTGTTTTTGCTAAAAGGGGACAAATGAATATGCAAATTAGTTTTGCAGCTGGAATCCGGAGCGGCTGATTGGCAGTCTTCACGCTCGGGAGGGCCGAGATGAGAATTAGGCATTGTGGCGAGGAAAACCTCTCCATTTAATTAGCCTTCATCTCCACCTGGTAGGTTTCGACATCACACTCTGCTAACAGTCTGAGCCGTCAACCAGAATTAACTGTTGTTTTTCCTCAGGACTCCAAACAAACTATCAAGGATTGTTGCCTTTAAGTCAACAGGACGGCAATGAATAGTATTACACAACATTTTACAGTGTAACACACTCAGGAAAAGGCACCTGCATCCACACACACCGTCCCCTAGGAATCGACAACATCTGTCCTGTTCAGGTTCATAGCGGGGTGAAGCTATCCCAGCATGCACTGGGTGAGAGGTGCAGAAGTAAGAACTAAAACATTAGTCAATATCAGCATCTAAAAGCTGCATTCAAGCTGTGTGTGCGTGTGTATGTGTGTGTGTGAGACAGAGAGAGAGAGAGAGAGAGAGAGAGAGAGAGAGAGAGAGAGAGCGAGAGAGAGAGAGAGAGAGAGAGATATGGTGCATTCAGAAAAAACTGAAATTAAAAAACAGAGCAGAAAGACTGTGACTTTTCTTCGTTGTTTGCACTTGTTGTGCACATGCACAGCTGCTCCACACGATCAGTGTGTGTGTGTGTGAGTCAGCATACTGTTAGTCTGGGAACACGTCCATTAGACGTAGAATCCTTCTGACCTCTCTGAGTGACGAGTATCTTTGTTACACAATGTTTAACGATGACTCCGACCAAATTCACAAATCCAGCCTGAAAATGAAGAACATCTGAAAACACATCATGAGGGTCCCCGGAGCAGAGCCAGATAGCGGTCGGACCACCGGTCACAGCTGGTCACACCTTCAAGTTTCGTCTTCTTCTGAACTTAAAACAATAATTACATCTAATATGGAATAAAATCAGGGAAAAGCAGCAAATTTACACATTTTAGAGGCCTGAAACAGCAATTTGTTTTGCTGATTCTTGTTTTGTCGATTGACAAAAGTTATATTTTTCATAATTCTTCTGCATGTTGAAATGTAGTAAGACTGTGTTTTCGGGCCTATTGCAAACAGCCTCTGGTTATTCAGACGAGTGCTTGTTGATCAACTGAAAGGAGTAAATAAATCCTGCTGATAAGGGAACCAGCTTTTTCCATCTTGTCATTAAATTAATTAATGTCCTTGCATGGAAACTGAACTTTTATGAATGCAAGTTTATCGAGGAATGCTCGCAACAAAGTGTGCAAAAAATATACTTAACAAGAAAAATAATAAACACAAACAGATGAATGCCGTTTGCAATGTTATAAAACACAAGAGCTACAATGCAGCTTGTTTGGTCCCATATATACATGTTTATTGTGTATATAATCATTTCCATTTATCATCTAAACATCCCCAGCTGTCACTAATGGAAAGGCAAACAGGCCACTTTTTTCTTTTTTCCCCTCTCTCTCAATGTGAATGAAGAGACATCGCGCGGCCGCACTAAATCACTCTGCCTTCTGCTTATTACCGTCCTTTTCCTACTTCTCTCCTTTCAGTGCACGTCGAGCCAAACTAAATAGCCTGATGCCTTTTCACACATATGCTAATACTAAATAATCCTGCCAGTATCAGGGGCCGGGTAATTGGGTTGCCTCTTCTTTCGCCTCATTTGAGTCCATTTGCTGACAGGATTACAGGCTATTATCCCTCGGGATCCCTTAGGATCTCCTTAGGCCTTCAGATGGCCAAAACACACACACAAACAAATGGTGTGTGTGTGTGTGTGTGTGTGTGTGTGTGTGTGTGTGTGTGTGTGTGTGTGTGTGTGTGTGTGTGTGTGTGTGTGTGTGTTGAGCTCGCTGCCTGAATACTGACTGTCATAGCACAGCTGTGTCATTTCAAGTTATCATCATCTTCTATCATTATTGCTTTCTCTGAGGATGCTTCAACATAAGTACAGCATACGCCCTGATCTGCAGCACAAATAGTCCAGAGACTTCGCTCCTCCGAAAAGCCTCTCAAAGGCTGAGAAAGCTCTCTGGTGAATGGACAGTCAATCACAGCAAAGGCGGGAAGGAAGGAGGGAGAGAGGGAGGGAGGAGGTGTGCACTTCCCCAACAGGTAGAACCGGACTGATGGTCACCGGGGGGGACAAGATGCCGTTTTCACGGAGCCGGAGCAAAAAAAAATGTCGTGCCACGAATGCCAAATTAGGCATCACTTTAGCCAAATTAAGATGCATATAATTTACCACTTAGTTTTGCAGAGAGAAGTACAATTTCTCAAGGTTTTGATACAACGGAGGTCAATCAGACGGCAACCTAACATTCAAAAAAGTGAAGCTGACGGCTTGAACCTGCATTATTTCTAATGGCCATCAGGGGGCAACTCCTCTGGATGTGAAAAGAAGTGAGAAAAATGATTTTTTTTAAAAAAAGACTTCAATTCTTACTTGACTTATTCCCTCAGTAAACATTGTAAACATGAGTTCATGGTCTCAAATTCAAGTTTAAAGACTTTGATACCGCATGACGTTCACTTTGTCATTTATGGTCCATTTACAGTTAAATAGACCATGAAGCAGAGATATTGGCATGTCTCTACCATGGCGTTTTTGTCGTCTTACAACTTTAACCCTTTCATAGTGTGAAACGCCATATTGAGCGTTCAGTTGTACTCAGCGCCGCCCTCTAGTGTCATTGCAAAAAACAAGTGGCAGCAACAAAAAATGCCAAAATCAAGGCTTCAAAGAAACAGTCCACAAACTGACGGGTGACATCGCAGTGACTACGTATACTTCTTATATACAGCAACATGTGTTTTTAATCCCTGTTACTCTGAATAATTATACTTAACAGTTAAGGTGTTGTTTTACTGCGTTAGGTCTCTGGTCCCTAATATCTGACTGGACCGCTAAGTGTCAGCTCTGATCACATGCTACGTCATAATCTCCACCAGAGAAAATATGTTATATGTAAAAATGGGATCTATTAAACATTTGTTTTAGTCCAAAACTATGGATAAGAGAAAATACACGATCTAGGGACCCCACTGTTTCTTGAATATCAAATGATTTTCTCAATGGCACATGCAATGTGAATGGAAGTATAGCAGCATATCGCCTATTATTGTGAGGCCTAAATGTCCTTTTTTTGTCTAAAACCCAAAGAGTATCAAAATCCTTTCAGCTCTATCAAAGACCTGAGAGACACCTTTTGCATCCTATCACAGAAGAGACTCGCACTGTGTGTGAGAACTCACCCTCTGGCTGGTGGTTGAGGATCATGTTCTTCAGAGTGTTGCAGTCCACCGTGGGCAGTCCGTTGTCTGTGTATGCCGACGGCCGGTAGTTGACGTCTGACCTGGACCGGTTGTGTCCCTTCTTGAAGGCCGAGTTGGACGAAGAGTTGGCGGCGTTGTTGGTGCACTCCTTGGTATGGGCCGCCAGGTCGTTGGTGGAGCGCGCTCGGCTTCTCTTGCCGGCCCTCAGGCCCATCCCCAGCCCCAACACGCTGAAGTTGTCGGCCCAGGCCAGGCCCAGAGGCCCCACCTCCGGCTGCTCTCGGGCCAGCAAGCCCCACACGCCGCTGGAGCTCAGCTTCCCCAGCGCTGTGCTGGAAACCTCCTGCAGCTGCTTCGGCTGCCTGGCGGGCTGGAGGGTCCCCGTTTGAGCTTGGCTCGGACCTTGACCTTGTATCCCGTCCATGCAGTGGATAAAGTCCTCAGTGGCCTCGAGGGCCGGGCTGATATCGCCCACCATGTCAAGCTGCTCGAGACCCTCCATGGCTGGGCCCCTCCCCCCTTTGAGCAAGGAGTCTAGACTGTTTTCCAAAATGGGAACATAAACCCAGTTAGCATCAGTCACATGTCCAATAAACCACACTGGCAGTCGAATGCAATCTAAGATCGGGGTGAGGAAGATCCAAGCAGCCGGCGGGCTTCACACACACACACCGCTGTCCGAAGCCAAGTCCTGCTCTCCTCCTCAATGCAGGGCCTTCATCCAAGGTTACGGCCTTCTTTTTCAGCGGCTTGCCTCCAGCACTGGAGGGGAAGTCGACTACGTCTTCGGGGGAAAGCTGCTGCGGCTTTATGCCAGAGCTAAACAGGACTGGCACTAGCCTGGGACTCCCGAAATCAAGCCAATTTGGGAGGCAAACTACGCTACTTAGCCAGATACGCACACACTTTGGGCAAGAAAAACAGTGAAATTCCTCTGCACAGACTGATATTCTTAGGGGCGGCTTATTTTAGCCCGTCAGGTGGCTGAGAAGTCATCAGATGGATACTCTGTGGCTCCACTGTAAGAAACGGAAGAAAGAAAGGGGAAATGGTTAGGAGGAAGTGTGCCATGCAAAAGCAAAGAATGCAAACACTTCCAACAGTAGACAAGAGGGATTGAATTACGTAGAAAAACAAGTTGTGTTTTAGGCACCTTGCTTAAACTCTAACTAGGGGCTTTGCCGAGAGAAAAGTCAGATAAAAGGTATGACATAAAAAAGGTGCAAAATTATAAAATTCCGATCATGCCCATTGCCTCCACACAGCTCTCAACATAGCAACAACGAAGCCAGCTAACATTGCTAATAACGGCAACAGTGCTGGCAGCTAACAGTGTTTACCTGTCTTTCATTATTACCTATAAAAGCGCAGAATGAGATCAGTGCAGCGCAAGCGGCCGTAAGCTAACCAGCGGGGCACGCTCACATGCACGAACACGCACTAAAAGGCACGGCTATGTAAACAGAGCAAGGAGAAGCTCTAATTACCACGAAACAAGAGAGAGAGAGAGATTTAATTATCTGCTCAGGTAAACGCTATCTGCCAAATCTTGACATCGTAAATTGTCGTTTTCTGCTGTATTAACGGTCGGAAAATATCAGAAAGATTTTTCAACAACTTTAAGCGGCAAACTACCGACCCACCTACAGCGTCTTCATCACACAACGAGGCCGGAGCATAGCGGATTCCTTCTCAGCAACCAGACACACTCATCCTCTCTCACATGAAATAATACTTGACTTCCTCCTTGGATGCTTATCAGTGGACTGAGCAGGCAGAGAGGAAGCAGGCCTGGGTGGGGTTCCCATCCATCTGCCTGACCGCACGTCTCTTCTGATTCCCTCCACTCCTCTGTCTCCTTCTCTCTCTCTCTCTCTTAACCACTTTCATTTATCATTTGTGCTCCCTCGCCCTCATCGATTTCTCTTCTTCTCCACAGCTCGGCCTCTTTTACTTTTCCCTGCATATGAATTATTTAAAGGTCATTACATCACTGCAATTCAATTTCTAGTCAGGGCTTGGGCGATAATGTTGAATATTCACAAGTTATTTGTGATAATTTGTTGGTGGTGTGCAAAGCACCACAGAGAGTTTAAGGCTCTTTATGGTTTCTATTTGGGCTTTTATGAACTTTTACACATTATGCTGCAGACCATTGCTGTATAGCACCAGGATAATGAAACTGCTAAGCTGCTCAACGGTTTGCTTTCCCCCCAATTTTTTACTTACTAATATTCAAGAGACTGTAAGCGATGCAGCAATGCATTAAGCACGCGTGTCTGTATGTGTCATGGTCAAAGTTAACCTTAAACAGTCTTTACAATGATCAAACGTTACAGCAGTATCCAAAGCACAAGTGGATCAGCTTTGCACAGACGTCCGCTGTAGTAACGATCACTAACCTTCCATTTATTATTTAACAACCCGTCCCAATATATTTGCTATGATGCCATCTGCCTGAAGACAAAGCTCTGACCTGAGGTTAGTGTCGTCATCATGTTCCTGTTGACTCACACACACTCTGTCGAGCTACTACGGCCGACAAACCTACACTGGTATGAGAAAAAATATGTAGAGAAAAGATTGTTTTAAGAACTTGAAAAAGTCTAACAGTTCTGCAAAGGTTACCTCCCTGTTTTAGACCTTAGGTGAAACGTAGCACAGAGCATGTACACAGTTGGAGCAAAATGTATCAGCTTTGTTCGTACGTGTATTTTCTCTTTAATGCAGCCCTTTGTGTCTCATGGTGTACAGCATAATGGACTTTATTAATTATTACACTCGGTCACAATAATGTATAAGCCATTATACTCAACAAGCCATTGTACTCAACCACAACTTAGGTAACATTATCACTCACACTTGTATTGCTACTTCATAGATAATTATATATATATATAGGTTTTTTTAATTATTTATTTATTAATGGTCGGTTATGTCATCTTTAAATTCCTAAAGTAGTGTAGACAATCATACTAAAAGAATAGCAGCAACCAGAAAAGAAAACAACAACAACCGGGTTCAGGCCACAGCGCTGTTGTTTGTGTTCGTCTCTGTCTCAGTAAACACAGTCAGCATCTCAGCAGTAAACACCGACAGAGGTGAAGCCACGGTCAGCCTCTCGAGGAGCCGCGATAACTTGCTCCGGAAGCCGGCGCGTGTATCACGACCCCCTGCGCGCGTACAGCGCCGTGAATACAATGATTAACCTCCATAAAGGCTGACTGAACACGGCCTGTTTTTACCCATAAGGCTGGTGTGATGTCAGCCGGGGCTAGGTAGCTAGCAGCTAACGCTAGCCCTCCCTCTCCCTCTCCTCTCCATCCTCGCTCAATGTCACTTTGATACAAGTCGGAACTGGTCGCTCACTCGTGTGTCCACGTCACGTGCAGGTGGCTTTGTACCGGCGGTGCCTCGAGGTGAAACCGGCGCGTTCGCGAGCAGTAAAATAGAATTGTGAAGACTCACCTTACTGTGTTTACCACTATGTCATTTTGCCAGTCCGTCAGCAATTAAGCCCCCTGAAAGAAACTGGGCCTACATGAGAAAGGTTCCGTGTAGCGTTTGAAAAGAAAGGGGTTTACTCAATGTTGCCAATATATTATACACAATCAATATATTGTGAAAGAAACTAAGAGACACAAAATAAATACAGAATAGTTTCTAAACCATTGAATTGCTATGAAGAAATATAGAAGAAACTGGTAGATTGTGAAATAATTCAGTCAATTATTAAAACTCAACTCATGAGAGTTTGGTTTTTTTTAAATGAATGTAGGATATAAAAATATATAGTTAAGGTAATTGTTGAGGCACACATAATCAACAAATCAAAACACATTTTATCATCAAGGTAAAACTAAACTTCATCACTAAAGTGAAGCATACCAGTAATAACAATAAAGTAACAGTAATAAATTTGTTTATTTATTAATTTAAGCTATTTCCAATAAACACATATATTGACAACATTTTATTTAAAAGGTCATGGTGACATTTTCCCAATAAAGTTTCATGACATGTTGGAAATACGCCAAAACATATTTTTTTAAAAAGGTCAATGTTTGATTACACCTGTTTTCCGTCTGACTGATGTGTTCTGTTTTAAATGTGTTCTGTATTGAAGAAATCCACAGGGTATTTCCCTCATGTCTACTATAATAAAAAGCCATGATCAATACTGTGGTTGATAGCAGGAGGTGGTGCAATTTATGTAGTCTCACAAAGAAAGGCTGTGACACAGGCTGTGACACAAGATGGACAGAGGACCAGAGAGTTGAGGACAAAGCAGAGGTGGAGAATAGTCCCTCCCTCATAGACTGCTTAAAGCTGCCCCAAAACCCATAGTGTCAGTCCAGCAGACGTCATTCAATAGGGACGCAGTAAACCTCCTCTAACTCGCGGTCCAACAAAGGGCTGAATCAATATATGTGGCCAATAAAGGACATTTTCTATTAAAAACACATGCATGTGAATACATTGAGTTCATCTCCAATATTTTAGAAATGCAGTTTACTTCATTAGATCTGAATAAATATGTTATAAATCGGTTTGTTGGTACGCTACTCTGACAGGCTTTGGGAAAGAGGGGTATGTGTGTGTGTGTAACGTAACCATGAGGTCACAGCATAGAACCTTGAGGTCAGAGCTTAGAACCTTGAGGTCAGAGCATAGAACCCTAAGGTCAGAGACAATAGCATATCTCAATGTATCATAAGGGCTCTATGCTCTGACCTCAAGGTTCTATGCTCTGACCTCATGGTTCTATGCTCTGAACTTAAGGTTCTATGCTTTGACCATCTGAAAACCATGAACATTGGAATCTGAATAACTCTGTTATCACCCTCTCGGCCCCTGATACTGGCAGGATTAAATGTAACAATAAAATGTACAGGGTGTAAATATTTATATATTATTTTTCCAAACAAAATTGGTCATGAAATACGCTCAAATAGAGACTTGTCCCATGATGAATCCTGTTTCATAATGCATTTGTTCATAATAATATTATCAGGGAAACATCAAAATATGTCTTGTGAGATGAAGGGTAAATTGGATTATTTCCAAACATCAGAACATATGACTGATTATCAGGAGCTCCAATCCAAGAAATATCATTACTAGCTTCCGTGAGCCCATTTGAGAACAAACCCCAGTCGGGCCTCCTCTTCCTCATCATCATCCTTTCTCTGAATGCTCTTTGTCTGGATTTGCTTCAAAAGTTCTCTCCAGTGGAGGAGAGGCGGGACAGGCCGCCCTAATGGGCTCTACTGAGTCACTCTCGCTGCAGCATTGTTGTCAGATAAGAGTCCTGCGTGTCTCAAAAAATATTTCATTTGGAAACATGTTCAGTAAAAGCAAATAAATCAAGATGGGAACATCTTATCCCAAGATTTAACATTCATTCTATTCAACACATTTTGACAGCGGTAAATAAGTTTTTCCTACCAATGAGAGCAAACAAAAACCCTTTCTGTTAATTAGAGAAAGAAAGGCTTTGTCATTTCATTTGTCATAATTTTACATAAGAAAAAGGCTTGAGTGGACGTCCAGGTATTGGTAGTTATGACTGAGTCCACTGTCTTTGCTGCACAGGAGCTACAGAAATCCTTTTAGACTAAGTGCCTGTGCCTGGGTACAGATGGATGCAACAAATAAGCTTCAGTTTTAGGAATAAGACCATCTCTGTCCACGAGGCTCCATCATTTCCCATCTAACATCAATCCCCCTCCCTTTCCCTTGACTCATGCACTCAGTTCCCTCTCGGTCTCGTCTTGCCTATTTCCTTCTTTATTTTGATCATCTTCTAGTGATGACTAAATTATGATTAGATTTAAGGATGTGCAGTGCTTTCATCTGTCTAGTGCGTTGTTTAATACTGCCCCCTCTAACCCCTCTCGAACCACAACCCCGACCCCCCAAACACGCGCGACACAATAGCCATCTACCTCGACTCGCTCGCTCGCTATTGAAGAGCAGAGTGGCTGCTTGGTTCCTATGGAAACACTGCGCATGTGTGTGTGTGTTTGTGTGTGTGTGTTTCGGCAAATGTTTCTCCCTCTCTGAGATTAAGTTGGACACGCACGCACACAAAAACACAGGTTAGTTTTAATATGCAAATAATTTCCAACACTGCTGCATTTTGAATCTGCATATGAACTGATAAGTTATAATAAGAAGCAATAACTGTTCAAAGGGTAGGTTCTCATTTGTTCAAGTCTGTCTTAAAACAATAGCCCGGCGGCCATTTGAACACTGGAACACGTTTTGTTTGCTGTGATCATTCCTCCTGTTCACACTGTTTATTAAAATATTATCTCTTGTGTGTTTTCATTAGGGGATGGTAGACGAAATCTACAATTCTGTTCAAAAATATAATCTAGTTTGTCTGAAGCTTTGAGGTTTCAGCAGTGAGATGTGATATCGTCCAACGTATTATTATACATGTTGAGCTGCAGTGCAAAAATAATAACATAAAGAAGAAATGTTGGAAAGATATTTTATTTGGAAAATACTTAATTTATCTAACTAACTAATCTATCAACTGAAGCCCTGTGTAGGCGTCAGTTGCATTCTTTCTAATGGCTATCAGGGGGCAACTCCTCTGGTTGTATAGAAGTCTATGAGAAAAAGACTCTACTGTTCTCTTGATTTATTCCCTCAATAAAAATATCGTAGCAAGTTTGTCTGTTATGCTTGTTATAAAGCAAAGGTCTAAAGCATATTGAAATGACATCAAACCACGATAGCTCAAAGTTATCGTCATCTTGAAACCTCCCAATGACAAAGAAAATACGTAGGCTACTTAATTTTGCAACACTGGCTTTGGAGTGTGCCTCCTTTTGGAGGTTTTATGGCCCCGATACGCGTGAACAGGCATGACAGAGGGCTAAGTGGTAGGGGCAAAGGGTGTTCTGGAAAAGGGCCTCAATCTGTTTTAAGTGAATTTGCTTCATGAAACCTCCCTCGCCGTGTGTTTAGGGTAAGTCGGAGAAGAAATGCAGCTGTTGTCCTGGTTTGTTCTAATGTTTCAGTGGAGGTGAGCTTTGAGAAAATCATCTGACAGCACACATTTTGTGAAGAATAGTGTTTGACATGAAAACAGCAATTTCAGATTGATCTGGAGTAGCGTGGACATGTGTGTGTGTGTGTGTGTGTGTGTGTGTGTGTGTGTTCAGCCCCGGCACCACACGTCTCATTCACACCTAATGATCGCAGCCTCTCACTGGCAGCCATCTCTCTTCCCAGACCAAATCCAATTACCGGGGACAATAGAAACCAGCTCCAGGCTCAGGACTCCATCAGCTCCACTGTGCCGCTGCTCTCTGCTCCGAGACTCCTGCTGGACCCCTAATCATGTCGAGGGTCCACGAGGGCCACAAGGTGCACCTGTAGACGGACACAAGTACAAAGAGCAACGCAAATGCAAACACACATCAAGGGCAAATACAAACATATAAAACACAAAAACATACAAGTACAATACACACAAATATTCATGCAAACATGAATGAGGGCATATAAGCAAACAGATGTAACTGATGCAACAATTGGAAACCCAAATGTAGCATAAGAAATTAAGACAAGCAAAGTCAACAACAAAATCCAAATTCTGAAAAATGCTGACTTCCACTACCACACGCTACATCAAGAGTTATTAATAAATATAATCTCATTCTGTGCAAGAAACACACACACACACACACACACACACACACACACACACACACACACACACACACACACACACACACGCACACACACACACACACACACGCACACACACACACACACACACATACTCACACGCGCGCGCGCGCGTTTCACCGCACCACAGGGTTAATTTGGCAGTGGCCCCATCTAGTGACACAAACATTAAACAACAGGGGTATGTTTTATCTATGAACCGGGATAAACTCAGGAATCCTTCGCACAAACCATTAAAATGTTATGAAATTTCACACATCATATTAGGTTTAGTTTATTCTAATTAGAAATGCTATTTTTGTAACTATGTTTAATTATGTTTGTGCTCTTTATGTTGGAACTACCAAAAGGTACATTAGGTCAGTAAGAAGTTTGAATTTGCCCTTTTGCAGGATTGGAGGTCAAAGGTCAGATGATAGTGTCCCCAGTGTCATTACAATATGACCGATAGATAGATGTTTCTTTAACATTTACATTAATGTATGACTTTATGATATTCTGTGTAAGTTACCCTCTGTGCTGGCATATTTACCACTAGGAACCCTCCAAATTGGCATCACAGAAACATTTGTTTCGAGAACTAAAAACGCTCAATAAGGTTGCTTTGACTTTTTGAAGATCCAAAAATATGCTGGATACCAGAAAGGAATGTGCTTAGAGCTTCGACCTTTGAGCGTTGATTTTTATTTTGAAATCGTAAACCGGATGTGGATGTGGTTGAATCACGTGACTTTGACATTTCGCCTCTCAGTCAACATGGCGAACGCCGGTAGCATGTCCGTCGACGGAGGAGAAATGATGCGAGACGCGGAGTATTCTCTCAAAACGCCGAGGAGCGACGCAAACATTGACAGACAGCTGGCAAGTATCTGCTCCTTCGCTGCGGGCCTCTGCGGAGGGAATTCAACTAAACCAGGCTGGTTTCCTACCTGTCAACGTGCCTGTTACGTAACCTCAACGACCGCTAACGTAGCGGCATGGCACGTCATGACTGTTGCAGTAGCGCCAGGTGTATTACTATTAACTAACGAGCAAACTAACTAGCGTTAGCTAGCTAACGAACTAACTTAACTACCTAGCTAGCTAACTAGCTAGCTAAAGTGAGCTGCGAACGCGTCCTTGACGCTGCGTAACTTAGTGTTTTTTTACCTTTTAAACTGTGGTTTGATCAACTTTTATCAACAACTTGGTACTCACACTAATACTAGTAGCTAATTATGAAATTCACAAGACTATTAGTTATATTTTCCTTTTGGATAACGCAGCAGGCGAACACAATCTAATGTCACCATCTCGTATTCTTTCACGCTTGATGCATATTATCAAATGTTCTGCCATCTATCCTGACATTAGCTACTTCCATGTAGGGGGTATTTAATAGCAAATACACAGATGTTGTGCAGATGTTATGCTGCGTGTGCATAGGATGCTCATCATGCGATGTAAGGAAGGGGGAGGGGGACAAAAGGGGAAGGAGAGCGGCTGCACAATCTTTCGAGGTATAAAACCTAATATGTACAATTTATTTGGACGTAACACAATATTAAGTTGCTAAATACGAAGCCTCAGTATGGCACATTATTAAGTAATTGTAGAGAAATGGAAAAGAGGATTTGAGGATATTAAGTACGACATGGCACAAGAAAACAAAAAAGCCTTTTGAAAAATAATTTAGGCAATGTAATATTGCACCGAAACTTCATCCGTTTACTTCCTAATTTAAGTACTCATTAACATTTACTAAGTTTTATTGGAGAACTTTTTTTTGTTCTCCACACACAATCCCACAAAGGATCGCTGGCTAACCGTCAAATCTTTCAGCCAGGGTTGTTTGTGTGATTGTGGAGACCGGCCTGCTGCTCTCTCCTCTTCAAGTACCTGTGTAGACAGACTCGTCTGACCCGGTGTAGTAACTGCTGGACGTTTTGTTTGGTTGACAGGGAGGGACTCTGATCGCAGTCGGTCTCGGTGTGGCTGCTGCAGGTCTTGCGGGTAAGAATAGTTTGATACAAGATCCATAATTTGCCAATCGGACATTTGGAAAATGTATTTGTTTTCAAGCTGTTCTCATGCACGTTGGTCCACAGGCCGCTATGCATTCCAGCTGTGGAAGCCTCTTGGACAGGTCTTCTCTGAAACTGTCAGGAAGATGCCCTCGTCCGTGAGTAATTATTTCACTTCTTATACATCAGTATCCAGACTTATTTCTGTTCTTTTTTGTTGTGCATGTTGTAAATACCTCATAAAATATTATATGAAGATAAACTCAGGCGATTGAGAATCAAAGCTCTAATCCTTCTGTCACCACAGGCGTTCTCGTCATATTACAAAGGAGGTTTTGAGCAGAAGATGTCCAAACGAGAGGCCAGCCTCGTTCTTGGCATCAGGTATAGAAATGTGTTGTGGTTTATAATTCTTAAACGTTCTCTGTAAAACTGTGTGAGTTTGAAAGCTCAGAAGAATGAGACGATTGCTCACATTATTATTTTTGTTCCTCAGCCCAGTCAGCACTAAGGCCAAGGTACGCGACGCCCATCGGAAGATCATGGTCCTGAATCATCCAGATAAGGGTGAGCTTAAACTCAGACCGTCAAAGTTACAGCTGCAGTTAGTGCTGTGCTAGTGCTGGAGAAAGGTCTGGCTGATGCATCATAGTTCTGCTCTCAGGAGAGAAACACTCTGGGTTTCTCCAACCAATCAAAATCATTTGCAGAATAATGCTGAGAGGGAACTTGTTTTCAGTGGAGCTTTTGCAGGTGGGAAGGCGAGCGAGAACACACATAAATCATTAAAAGATGTATGTTGATTAAAAAAAGACACAATTGTTCTTTAAGCCTTTCTATATTTGGGCTCTGGTGGAGCTCACTGAACTGCCAAAAATGTGTCCGTCTAGACAGGTCGTTGGCTCGGAGGTTGTTGTGGTTTCACTTAGAAATGGGGATTTTAAAAAAGATAAGTAGCGTGCAGACAGCTGAAGGGGAGGAGTCTGAAATAGTTATGGTTGTGTGTTAAAGGAGTGACCCTGGAATCAGACTTGTGTTTTTGTGCGCAGGTGGGTCCCCATATCTTGCTGCTAAGATCAACGAAGCCAAAGACCTCTTAGACAAGGAGAGCCGGCGATGACCAGCACAGTTAACGGACACTTTTGAGCAACGTTACTTATCTCCACATTCATTTGTCAACATTGTGAACGTATAAATATGTATATCAACCAAGGGTGACTTTTAAATGACTTGACATAACCTCATATTACTTATTTTAAATAAGCTTTTTAGGTGTTATAAGTAAGGGACCGGCTGGGTGAACAGGCGCCCTCTAGTGGCAGCTGTTCTACAGCAACAAGAAATGTAAAGTGCACAAATGTAATGATGTAATATATTTAAGGAGCAGAACAATGTTGCATTACAATATTTAAACAGTGTATAAGTGACACATTTTTTTTCAATAAACGTTTTGAAAACATGTTCAGAAGTTGTGTTTGTATTGGAATGAGTGACTGTGTGAGCTTCAGACAAATAATAAAAAACACCCCAGACAGCAACTTTAAAAAGCTTCTTTATTTGGAAGATGATGTCATATGTATATATTATTGGACAGAGAGCAAGACGCAGTATTTAGCGGTTACACTTACAGCAGCAGTTATTGGTCAAAAAATCCCAACCAGTCACGGCAAGTTTTGTTTGGAAAAACAAAGTGAAAATAAATAAAAAAGGGAATCGCTCCTATTCTGATGTCTGGCTCAGGGAAAAGCGGCACAGGTTTAAATTCCTACGTCATGAAGGCAGCGGGCTTATTTAGAACAGCGAGGAGGTCATTATGGAAACACTAATGTTACAACTACAAGTCCCGTAGAACATCTCAGGGAACATCCAATCAGTTTTCACTATAAATCAACATTTTTGTCCTTTCTCTGCGTGTTTCCACTCCAGTATTCATTTGGTCAAATCTGTGATTGCTGAGACACAGAGGGGTTGATAAAACAATGTGCACAATTCAATAATCCAAGCTCGAAATGTAATATCTTATTAGATTATTATTTTCATCTTAGTTCGTTACAGCTGTCTGGGGTTCATCCTCAGGTCGGAGGAGGTGGAATTAAAAACCAGATCTCGTTTAAGGTGAGACGTGCTCTTTGGGACTTGTGGTTTTCTCCACAAGCTGCTTTGCTTAATTGCGCGTGAGATTCAGCCCCGGAGAGGTTCGCGGCTGTCGCCTGACGTGTCTGAACGCACGGGGCGTTGGCGCTGGAAGACCATCTGGTCGCCGCACACCTGACATGCCTTGGCTCCGCCCCTCCTGTACAGGCCAACAAGTTCATTTTCCGTCAGGCGGGAAAGGGGGCAATAAAAAAAAGGAGGCGAGGAAGCGAGAAAGGCGAGAAGGAGGCACGGACGGAAACCTTGGTAACCATGTTAGCACCTTGGAAGCTCCACCCACATAGGCGGACAAGAGGCATGCTGGGAAAGAGGAGGCGGTTTTAGCTATACTTTTAAAGACTTCTCATCCAAACAGTATTTTTTTTACAGTCGGTCCGTCGTCAACAGAGAATCCAGAGACGTGAATATGAATAGTTTCAGTATTTTACAGCTCCACGTGGACGGCGTTTTAAAACGGGTAAGAGGGCGTCGCCGTTCCAGGGCTCTCACAGATTCTGCTGATCGGAGTGACGAAGATCACATCCAACATGTCTCCCCCATCTTTCAGGAAGGGTGAGCCGTGAGGCTGATGGGAAATGTAGTCTTAATGTAGAGAAATAGCAGCGGCAAGGAACAAACTGCTGGGAGACGGAAGCAAACGGTCGCAGGTTTTTCGGTCGAAGTTAATCAGCTGCCCTTCGTCAACGAGCTCCACTCAGGCCGCTCGGGGTAACGCCCACTAGCAGTCCTGCGTAGCCCTCTCCAAGTCTTCATCCTGCTGCTGCTGCTGCTGCTGCTGCTGCTGCTGCTGCTGCCCCCCGTCCTCCTCCTCTTCCTCTTCCTCCTCCTCATCTTGCTCCTCTTTCTCACTCAGTTCCTCACCGATCACGTCCAGCCGCGCCTCCTGCCCGTTTAGCACCCTCCCGTCCTCCTCCTCCTCCTCCTCCTCATCCTCCTCGTCATCGTGCAGCTCCACTTCCTGCAGCTGCAGCCGTCGCTCCTCCACCAGCAGGAGGCGCTCTCTGACGCCCTCCGCCGCCGCCGCCGTGTCGCTGGGAGTCCCGAAGTACTGCTCGGTCCTGAAACGACAACGAGTTGGAGTTGGAGTTGTATCACACTGGGGACTTTTTCATTTTAGGGTTGAAAGCAGCTACAATCAATAGTTTTAAAGGTAGAACAACACAACATGCTCAGCATCAAACAGCTGACAGACACAGTTCAACACTTAGCAGCTAGCTACACAGCCAGATATTTCCAACCAAAGCTAAACGAGGGAAAACATTGGACCAAAAACTTGACATAATGTTCTGCCGGATGCGTCGATAAGCAGCGGTTTGCGAGAGATTTAAGATAACAGCAAACAACTATTTTCCGTGTACAGATCTAGCGGAGAAATGTCTGCCTGAGCAGAGATAACACTGTGTGTTATAGACACGAGGGAATGTATGTGGTTACGTATGGTTGTGTGTGTGTGTTCGTACCCATCAGGGAAGATAACAGGCAAGGTCAGTCTGTCCATCAGAGTTTTCCCAGAAGAGTCGACTTCATCCAGAGACTCTGGGTCCACACATTCCTGCTGTAACACCTGAACCACAGGAAAGAAAAAAAAAAAACACTTTATGCACTGAAGACAAAATGTAACGTTCTGCTAAAAATAAAGCGCAGGTTTGGGCGGGGAGTGTCTCTCTCTCTCTCTCTCTCTCTCACCCTCTCGGCGGCGGTGTGGAAGTTCAGGGCCAGCTCCAGCCTCTGCTGTCGCTCCTCGCCGCTGACGCTGAACTGTTTCCAGACCCGGTTGAGTCTCGGCAGCGTGTCTCCGGACGAGCGCGTCGTGCAGCGCAGGGACTGACAGAGGACGACGGTCGCCTGCAGCAGCTGGCGGCCGTAGTCGTACGTGCTCTGCGAGGAAGAAACGGGGGCGAACGGAGAGCCGGTTGTCATTTATATTTGTGTTGAGAGTTTGACATTCGTGCCTCGAGTTTCCGGGACGCGGCTCACCTGAGCGACGTCCACAAACTTCCTGTGTTTGTCCAACATGATCCTGTTCTCCTGAGAGTCGTCGCCCAGCCTGACGTGGGTCTTCAACAGGGCGTCTAACAGCTCGCCCAGCCACTCTACTGACTGAACACACACACACACACACACACACACGTCATCTCACCAATACAGGAAGTACTGTATTGTACTGTATAACACAACTAAAGGTTGTTTTTGTGTCCGACCTGTAAAGCGTCTTCTTCACACTTGAACAGTTGGACCATTTGTAGCATCTTCAGCCTTCTCACGTCCACCATGTCCTCACACCTGCAACACACACACACACACACACACTTCATTCACATATCCAAACTAATACTGTAACGTGGGGCTATATTTATCTAAAAAGTCTAAGTTGCTCCATGCTGAGCCTTAAAAAAGAAAGGAAGAAGAAGAAGAAGAAGAAGAAGAAGAAGAAGAACAAGAAGAAGAAGAAGAACAAGAACAAGAACAAGAACAAGAAGAAGAAGAAGAAGAAGAAGAAGAAGAAGAAGACAGTTACCTCTGCTTGCGGAGCTGCATCTCCTCCATCACGGTCTGAACGTGCTGAGCGCTGTCCTGCTGCTCCCCGGCCGGACTCTCCTCCGCCTCTTCCAGGGGCCACGGCGGCTGGGTGGTGCACATCTGCTCCATCAGCAGCCCGCCCTTCTGGCGCAGAGAGGCGAGACCTGCCTCTGCACAGACAGACGTAGACACACGCGATTGACGAGCCACGAAAATAGAATAAATACTTCTTTTTTTTTTTAAAAAAGCATCATCGTGTCAGAAGGACGAGCTTCATCATTCGCGGAGCACCGACCGACAGTCTGCAGCTTCTCCTCCAGCAGCTTGAGGTTTTGTTGAATGGAAGCGCCGTCGGCTGGAGCCACGTCGGCACAGAGCATGCCCAGCAGGCCGTCCATCTGCTGGGACAACTGCAGAGGAGCACAGAGCGGAGGCACACGTCGTTCAGAACAAGTAGCACGCACATTGGGTTTCACACAACATCCATGCAAAAGTTCTGCTTTAGTTTGTGATTTTGTTTCCCTTCATACTTTTGATGGGAGCTAGCAGTTTCCCTCTGTCTACAGTCATTGTGCTAAGCTATGCTAAATAGTCCCGAACCTACCTCTCTACTTAAAAAGTTGTTTTCTTTTTGTTTTCACACACAAATAAACACAGTTTCCCGTTTGTACATACAGCACAAACAGCAATCTTATTCATGTGTGTGTGTGTGTGTGTGCGTTTACCTCCTGCGTAGTGCCGTGGAAGCCCTGCGCCGCCTGCAGGACGTGCTGCCGGCCCTCCAGCTGCGCCGCCTGCTGGTAGCAGACGTCGCTCAGCTGCTGCTGCAGCGCCTTCAGCTCCGCCACCTCCTCTTCCTCCCCGGCGCTGAGCAAGGCGGCGATCTGCTGGTTCAACTCCACGTACACGGCGAACCACTCCTGCACACAGACACACACGCACGGAACATGAGCCCGTTGAAGTTTTATAATATTTAGTCTGAGCGGCAAAATAGCATAAAGGCTGGAGACTCCCAACTCTTGAAACTCTACTCTGATCTGAAGTCAACCCCAAATCTGATCCAAGAGCTTGTCACGTGAGTGTGTGAGTGTGTGTGTGTGTGTGTGTGTGTGTGTGTGTGTGTGTGTGCGTGTGTGTCCGATGTGTTGCATTACACTGTGCTGGCTCTCGATCTCCTCGTGTTTCTGCTGCAGAGCCTGAGCCGCTCGCGACGAGTCCCCGATCGCCTGCTGAGTCTTCAACAGCTCTGAACCTGGACCCTGCAGCCAGGTGACCACCTGAGAGGAAGAGGAAGAGGACAGAACACAACTCACAATTAGGACTCTGCTTTAGACGGAGAAGCCGGTTCCATTCATTTGTCTCCCCTCCTGGGAAACCAGGGCCGAAGCAGCTATGTGAATTGAGTCCACCGTGATTATTTCTATAATTCATATCTGCGTGTCTCCTGCTGTGACGCGTCAGAAATGTCTACCGGGAGACGTGTTGTTGGTCTTGAGGATCTTCCTTCAGCCTCGGGAAGTCTGTGAGCTGCAGTGCAGCGGAGCGACCAGCAGGGGGCTCTCAGCCTCTACTCTCAGATGCCATCAGACAAGATACTGTCCATCGGTCACTGTCCATAGATCTTTTATTTTGTAAATAATTTACAATTATAATAATTATAAAATAGTTTTCCTCAAATATATTTTAATTTTACAGTAAAGCCAACTGAAATAGAAAAAGTAAAACAGTAGAAGTACAGTTAAATAAAAAAAGAAAGCCGTATTAAATTATAACTGAATGTAATAATTTGGTAATAAGTAAAAGGAGACACAATAACTCATTTTAAAACAGGGAGGTCAGAATCAGAGCACCGTTCACTACACAGCAGCATCCCTGAAGCGTTCATCCAGATGTGTGTGTCTGTAGTATCATGATTTAATTGTATGTATCAGGTCAGGGATGCCTTAAAGAGCAGACACGCAAACACACACACACACACACACACACACACACACACACACACACACACACACACACACACACACACACACATATACATTGTTCGATCCAGAAGTAGGCCATCCTCCTCCGCCCCCCCTCCACCTAAAATCCTCCAGGCTAGCGACCAACATGGTCCGGTTCCCATGGCAACCCCGGGCTCGTCTCCAAGACAGTGGTGTTACCCATCAGCCCCTGCGGCTGCAGGAGGAGCCTCAGTAACCACACAGGAGTCTATTTCTACACGAGCGCTGCACACCGATATCGATGCTGGAGGGTCAAAGGTCAAAGACTGGATGATAAAAGAATCGGGGGAAGACTCCAGAGGCTACTGTAGCCGTGGATACGGCACCCGGCGGTTTGTCTACATGTGGACACACGGGAGGAACGGCTAGTCGGGCTCCGTCTACAAGGCTTTGACAAACAATTCCACCTACCATTAATGTCTCGGCCATGTTTTAGTCTCGCTGCACTTTGCAGAAAAAAAATAAACCATGAATCATCCCCAAGGTTGAAAAAAAAAGACTCAATATGGGAAACAAAACAGCATTTTGACAGGTGATTTATGGGGGCAGACAGAGAGCCACAGCTGCGTGTGTGTGTGTGTGTGTTTGTGTGTGTTACCTGCATGACCTTGGCGTGGATCTCGTCCAGCTGGGTGCGTTTGTTTCGTTGCCTGCAGAGCTCCTGGTACCTGGTGTACTGCTCCCTGAGCGAGTCCAGCAGCTTCATCACCTGAGGCTGGGCCAGCAGCTCCTCCTCCATGGGACACCAGGCTGGACCTGGAGGTCAGAGGTCAGAGAAGGGGGTCAGGCGAGAAGAACTGCAGGAGGGGAGGGGGGGTTACAGTCCAGGACGTCCCCTTATCGTCGGTCTGATCGTTTTTAGGACATCACAAGTTAGAAATGTCCTTTTTTTTTAAAGAAAAGCACTGATTTTAAATGAAGATAACATTAAATTAATCGGAAATACACTCTATACATCGTTAATGTGGACTATTCTAGGTGGACACGTCTGGTTTTTAATGAAATATCTACAGAGGTGTATAGAGGCTCATTTCCAGCAGCTATCAGTGTTCTGATGGTACATTGTGTTTGATCATCGCCTTAGAAGACTAATTGTGCAAACAAAAAAAACTTGTGCAGTGATGTCACACAGCTGAAAACAGCTCTGCTGGTGAGAGAAGCTATAAAACTGGCCTTCCTTTGAGCTCGTTGAGTATCTGGAGCATCACATTTGTTGTTGCTTTATACTCTCAAAATGGCCAGAAATGTGAAACTCTGCAGTCTATTCTACTTCTTAGTTCTGAAGGCTATTCCATGAGAGAACTTGCCAAGCAATTGAAAATGTGTCTGGGTGACCCCAAACTTTTGAACACTGGTGTGTGTATTTTTAACCACTTGTCTGAGAAGCGGCGCCTTTCCTGGAGCGATTGAGACGTCTGTCACTCCTACGTCTCGCAACAAAGGTCAAATATGTGTGGACTCTCAAACACTGGAGCCTTATGTGTTTGCGTTGAACATGTCAACCTAAATCTGCTGCCTCCTCTCTCAGGCTTTCAACCACATTTTTTGGAAACCGGGCTGCAGGTTTTTTGCCACCAGGTCCAGACACTGATGCACGCAGGCCTCTAGCAGTCTAGGCAGCACCCTCGCCCGCTGCGTCACACTGCGGTGGAACAACTGGATGCCCTCATTCAACAACAGCTCAGAGAGAGAAAATCGTGCACCGAACGATACAAAAGACATCAATGCATGCATGCATCCAGACGTCAAAGCTCGACTAACACGGTGACACCTGGATGACTGACAGCTGCTTCCTCACCTGCCTGCCCGCCTCCTCCCTCGGAGCCGTTGAAACGCCGCTGCTGCAGCTCCGACAGCAGCTCATGACCTGCAGACAGACAGACAGACAGACAGACAGACAGACAGAGAGGTGGAGGGGATGGGGAGGGGAGTGAGATTTAAAAGCCTGTTCTACAGAAAGCGTCTGAAACAATACCGCGTCAGTGTTTGTGTACATGCTGCAGAGGGAGGAGGGTGGCACCACGGACAAAGACCCCCTTTCTCCTCCCCGCAGACACAGGCCGCTCAGTACAGTGAACGCGGCCATCCACGTGTCCATCGTTTATCCATCGCTCATCCAGCCCTGGCGTCCATTTGGCCCCCGGGACATGGAGGCAGCCGACGGAGCGGCCAAGCACTCCTCCTCTCCGCTCACATCATCAGAGCCAGGCAGTCTTTTTAAATAAGCTTTTTGTGTGTGTGGGGGGGGGAGGGTTACTGACAGAAGCATTTGTTACACATGATGTGTTCAAGGACCGTCGGAAAGACAAAATCCGATGATGATAGTTTCTTTCTTTTTTCTTTTTTTTTTTTTTACAGTTCCTGGCTATGATTATTGGTGTCATTTTGCCGATTTTTCTATTCAAGAAGACATGCTTTTCCTTTCTGCATGCGGATTTTGGGGTTCAGAGGTTAACATCCACCACATTAGCTACCATCCTGAATCAATTAGCGAGAGTGCAAATCGGGTATAAATCCTCCAGCAGCAGGTCTACATCGACGGCGACTTAACCCGCCGCCCTCTCGCTCTAAAGCATCTTGAATGGAAGTGACGGGGCGTAAACAAAAAAATCTTGCGTCCTCGTAGTTCCGAGTATTCGCAGTATATGGACAGTATCTTTAAAAAAATAAAATAAAATCGGCCCCAGACATGAGGCCAACATGTCTGAGAGGGGCTAAAAAGAGAGGAGTCGATATTTACCGGTCTGAAGTACAGTCTCTGGGTCGAAGGATGGCAAGAGGGCGCAGTCAGCTGATCTGAAGAGAACAGAGAACATCCGTCTTACTGTTGGTACACTTTTAACTGTAGCTCTGTGTGTGTGTGTGTGTGTGTGTGTGTGTGTGTGTGTGTGTGTGTGTGTGTGTGTGTGTGTGTGTGTGTGTGACCGTACTTCTCTTTGTCCACCGCGCTGCCCTTGTCGCTGTCGTTGATAATCATCAGCTCGTCCAGCAGCGACGTCGACTCCTTGGTGAACTTCTCAAAAACCTGCAACAAACGAAACGGACGTCAACAAAACGTGGGCGAAGACCAAATGACGTAAATGTTGAATACATGATTTATGAAAAAAAGCACTGACCAGCCTCTTGTTGAGCCAGTCGTTGTGGTCGTAGTCCAGACTTCCCCCAAAATCGTCCGTCAGCTGACAGGGTTCAATGTAACGCGTCAACTTATTGGCCGACACCAGGATCACCTGACGAGAAGCACGGACACAGTGAGCTCATGACGTGATGAGTCAGCATTATTACCATCAGATATTAACATCAAGAAGGGCTCTTATTAATGTATTACACATCTCAGTTCAGACACCGGAGCTGCAACAACGCTGAATCATTTCCAGGACTCACTCCTGCGTCACCACTATCTCTTCTCTACAGTTTCTACAGTAGCCCAGGAGGGACAAAACCAAACAACCGGGCCCAGATGTGGGGGCGAACTGCAATTTTCAATTTTTTTTTGTTTTTGCGTGAGCCACCGTAGTTTGCCTACTCGCTCGGAGGAGTTTCAGCTGGTAATCGACCACCGCACCGCTCGATGGCGACAAATCAGCACGCGCCGCACCTTTAATTATTCGCGTCGCTTCTTGTCCTACATAATTGGACGAGACCGAGGGAGGGGAGGAGCCACGCCAGGCGAACGGGACGCATCCTTGTGTGTGCACGCAGGTGAAACGCACAAAGTTCCATTTCAATTTAAAAAAAATAACGAAAATACCAGCTGTTCATACCAGCGCTGCTCACAGATCACTGTAGCAGAGGTCATGGATCACGAGATGTGCTTCTCCTTCAGCCTCCCAGAGCCCTTTCTAATTCTGGAGATATAAAGCTCACTGTTCATGAGCAAGCCTGCGAGCTGTTCCTGGTCAGGTTTTGTGTGTGCAAAAGACAGTCTCGTAAGTTGAGCTGTCGTACAGTTGAGGCGTTCGCACAACGTTTGTGCGACCGCCCGCACATTTCATCTTTTCACCTCATCACTCAACTCCTGCGGCCGGTTTGCTTAAGACACCAACGAGGACCGCCCGACAGCTGGCAGCGAGCCGCTCTTCCTGCTGTCGCTGCAGCAGATGCTGTCGGAGAAATTGGACTCTGCTCAGCGTGTGTGTGTGTGTGTGTGTGTGTGTGTGTGTGTTTATACAAACGGTAGGTCAGACTCCAGAGCAGCTGTACGACACACACCCCACTGTGACATTTACAACCTCTCCATAGTTTAGATGAGTCACATTTCAACAGCGTCACCAGAATCTCCCTTACAGCAGCTGTGTGTGTGTGTGTGTGTGTGTGTGTGTGTGTGTGTGTGTGTGAGTGTGTGTGAGTGTGTGTGTGTGTGAGTACACCAACAGATGTAAATAACAAACCCAACATTACACTGTTGCGGTTCACTGGCCGACTCCTAAATGTCGGAGCGTCTGTGAAACGCACTAAATGTTTATTACGAGCAGCAACTTTACAAGTTGCCGCACACCCACCGGCTCGAGTCCCGGTTACCGTGGAAACAACTATTGAGCCAACACGGCTGCAGAAATTTGGGTCACATCGACTACTGATCTCTATCAGTGAACCCATCTGCTGTAATAGAGGAGGAGGCTGGCCGAAAACCACGACGCACACGCACTCGCACACACGCGCACACACACACACACACACACACACACACACACACACACACACACACACACACACACACACACACACACACACACACACACGACCCCGGCTCAGGTTTCCAGCAGCTATCAGGACAGTTAATGATGCTCAAGGTTATCATAACTGACTCAGTTTATATCTGTTTGATATCAGCTTAACAACATAAATCAAGCGTGTGTGTGTGGTGTGTGTGTGTGTGTGTGGGGGTGGAGGGGCTGTTTTTGTGTGTGTTTGCTTTTGGACCAAAATGTCGTCACAAGAGCAAATACTGAAACTACAGAGAGCTGCTTTGTCTCGGTGGTTATCTCTAAAGTTGGATAAAACCCGGGGTTTTCACACTGGTTCAGAGCGGCTGTAAACATCGGGTGGGACAACAAGGGAATGATATGAAACCCGTTACTATCTGGGAAAAAGGGGGGGGGAGACAAAAAGTGGCGAAGTGGGGATGAACACGCGGCCAAACCAGGCGGCAACCTCCGGTTCTGAAAAGTGACGCCAATGCAGAAGTGCCTTTCAGTGCATTCTCTCTCACGGCCAGAAGGGGGCGACTCCTCTGGTTGTATAGAAGTCTATGAGAAAGTGACCTTAGTAAACGTGAGTTTATGGTCTCAATCTGTAGTTTCAAGTCTTCTTCAATACAGAATTATGTTCATTTCGTCAATTATGCTCCATTTAAAGTCAAACAGACCAGAATGCAGGGTGTGCTTTAGGGCGGGGCTACAAGGTCAGTGACGGGTCACTACCACAACTCCCCCGCAGTCCAAATATGATCACTTCCATTCACTGGTTGCCAAAATACAAGATGGCGACGGCGAAAATGACGAACTCAAGGCCTCAACAGGTCAGTCCAGAAACCACTGAGTGACGTCACGACGCCCATGTCCACTTCTTAATGTACAATATATGAGCCCAACAGTGCTGGGAAACATTAATAACAGGCCCCAACGCCCACTTGGAGCCACTAACGGGCTCGCCGGTCCCCAGAACGCACTTGGATTTGGCTAAAAAGAATGTGAAAGGATTTAACATCAGCACCACTTTCTTCCACCGTTATCAGTCCCACACCGTTTACTTGCTCATACGCCCTTAAAAACAGGATGGGCCTCCATCCAATAGTTGCTGCAATGTTTAATTCTGGACCAAAGTGGAGGAGCAGCATCGCCGCCTTTAGAGCCGTGCCATTAGCGCGGCAACAAAATTACATAGTTGCTCCCTCTGTTGCTTTTTTTAAACGACATCTGCAACGTTTCAGTGCATCCAAAAAAAGCGCACAAGGAGAGTTCAGGTCAGGAAAGCCCTCATGTATGTGATTGTTAAGTTCCCACAGAGGGAAAGGCAAATACAACTTTGAAGCAGCAGCGAAGAGACTCACCTCGAAGCCCAGGCGGTCTTTCTCCTTCCAGAAGCAGAAGTGCGTGACCTTCTTGTCCCAGAATTCATCTGGCTTCACCACGCAGACCAGCGACACCTCGGCAGGAATCACGTTCTGAAACGGCAGCGGTTAGCGTCGTCGTTTCGGCATGAAGTAATATATGTCGCCCTCTGTGGATGTGTACCTGCAACATGAGCACCACAGTCTTCACGATGTTCCACTGAGACTTCCGTCCGTCCACGATGACGGTGAAACCACGAGCCTTACACTTCTGACTGAGAGAGAGAGAGAGAGAGAGAGACGGGGCGACCATTTCAGTTACGAAACCATTGGACTCCAGTCGAGTCATAACCCATAACGCATCCAAAATTTAAAAAAGGACTTACAAAAATGGTATTGGCACGCATATAAGACAACATTTGTTCGGGATATTATTTATATTTTTATATTAGATTATGCAATATCCATTACATATAAGTACTTTTATACACAATTTTTATTCCATCTGTATATTTAATATTCTTCTTACTGTTAATTTTGTTTTATTATCGTTCTACTGTTTATTTATATGACTTGATATTTATCTTCATTTACTTGTGAGCAATGCCGCCGTAATCCTGCAATTTTCCCACTGAGGGACTAATAAAGGATAATTTTATCTTATCTTATTAAAATATAAAAAACTGTAGATCGTATCATATTGTGTCGCGTAACACCAGCTCCTCGAGGGTGCAGCCTCGATGTGTCTTGTTTTAATGAAGCCCACTTTGACCTACAGGAATGTCAAACAGCGCGTGTTATGTGTTGTGGAGGAAATAAATTCCTGACAAGTGATAACGAGTCGAAGGCATCCGCCGACACCTTTATTGCCTGAATAAAAAAAAGGGATAAATCACTCGTCAAGCTGCCAAAATAAAAAGGTTGTTTATAGAGACTGTCATGATGTGGAGCTCAACAATTTGACTAAAAAGAAATGTAGGATAGAGATGTGTGCGACTGGAAACAACATTTATTTGAATGTGTCACTTTGGGGAAGTCTTATTTCGGACCGGTCAGAGCGAGTTTTTATGTCTTCACAAAAGCAGCTGTTGGAAAAAGAGGGCTTATCTCGTAATCAGGGTGGTCTGATGTTCGGGGCCAATACAAGATGTAATAAAGCGGAATCATCCTTTAAGCTCCTTTAAAGTACAGCTGAACGCGCTGGATTCAGGCTCGGGCCCGGCAGCCGAGATACAAAGAGCCGGCAGCGCCTCAGCGACGAGTTGACCCCGGACATACCTGGGGATGCTGAGCAGGTAGTCCAGCGTGGCGCTGAGCTCCTCCATGCTGGTCTGGTCTGAACTGAGCGGGATGGTCAGGATCAGACCACTGCGCCGGTCTTTGCCCCCTGGAGAGACACGGATCAGAAGATTACTGACCGAAGGGCATGTCAACTCAGATTATAGAGTCCTCACATGTCGACGTGTCGTATCATGCTGTGTGTGTGCGTGTGTGTGTGTGTGTGTGTGTTTTACCTGACAGAAAGGCCAGTTTCTTCTTGAGGATGGGGAGCATGGTGGTTGCTTCCCCTGTAACGTTGGACATCTGGAGGCAGACACAAACACAACGATTACAAAGATGAGGATTCAGATTGTATTCAGTTAAAATCGACCCGAATGAGACACTTTTCGGTTGCTGCACTTTGTCCTCCTGTAAGACCCTCGTCCACAAGTCCACACACCAGTCCATAAACTCACCCACTAGTCCACATACTCACTCACACACACACACTAGTCAACATGCTCACACACTAGTCCACATGCTCATACACTAGTCCACATAATCACACACTAGTCCACATGCTCACACACTAGTTCAAATGATCACACACTAGTTCAAATGATCACACATTAGTCCACATACTTACAGACTAGTCCACATACTTACACACTAGTCCACATAATTATACACTAGTCCACATACTCACACACTAGTCCACATGCTCACACACTAGTTCATATGATCAGTCACTAGTCCACATGCTGTCATCTGTAATGGGAATTTTATATTCTTAGGTGTATTTTATATTTATACTTAAACTGGTTTACAAACTATCTCCTCTCCTGCAGAGGGGACTCAAGGTTATTTGTCAAATGGCATACGTCGCCCGTACCTGATGTCAAGTAATCAATCACTTGTGTGGACGGGTCATAAATCAAGGGCGGGACATAGACCTTGACTGTTTTGATTCTCACACTGATCCAATCCCTTTTGTTTGCTACAACCTGAAACCATTTGTCTATTTGCAGCCCCCCCCACTTCCCTCTCTGTGTATATGTGCCATATATATGTGAATTGTCGCTCTTGAGTGTATCCTTATGCAGACTCATATTGACTCTGTGTAACGGTGCCTCTTGTCTGCGCAGAGAATAAATGATTATATAGACGAGTACTTATGATATCTGTTATTTCACCTTGAAAAGACGCAACACCAGCTAATGTCAAATTTGCCGTCACATACTAGTCCACATGATCACAGACTAGTCCACATGATCACACACTAGTCAACATGCTCACACACTTGCTCACAGTGTGTGTGGTACCTGTCTCTCACTAGTCAGAGGATTACTGGGTCACTGTTAAACACTGTAGCAGCTAGCTACAAACAGCTAAAGTAGGAGATAAAGTATATTGGAATCAGTTCAGGGATTTTCCAGAAGGATTTTCTCTTTGTTGGCATTTCTCCCAACAGATTCAGATCCTCGGCTTCACGTTCAGCACAGTGTGTGATTTGTTCATGTTGTCTGTTTCATCAGCTGGTTAAAGAAGGAACGCCGCCAATCTGACTTTTTCAGTCCAGATAGCGACAGCGTTTCCTGAGCTTTTGAGTATCAGAACCAATCTGATACCAGTGTTCAATGAGCTGTATGTCCCACTGTGTGGAAGTGAACATCTATCTATGTTTCAGGGTTGACTTAAAGCTTGCTTTCCTAACTTTGCAAAACAAAACGTCAAACATAAATACAAGACACTAAATTGTGGTCCACACAGACGTTGGTTTGGCGTCTGTTTCAACCGTGTGATTGTGCATTTATTGTTTATATTTGGACGCAGTAGCAGGTGAACCACACTTTAATAATATACATACATCCAACTATTATTATCACCTCCTTTTATTAAATGTGTTTCTAGTTTTGATTTATATCCCATAGTATGTACTTATACAAGTAATGTATTAACATTACGTTATACCATATCTATCAGGCACAAACGTTTTCTCAATCTTGTCCTGACACAACTTACTGGACTTGATCACAGACTAGCTCAGCTTTCATTTTAGAGTCAGGTTATGCCTCACGTTTGCATCAATCAATAGTATTTGTTATAGATAATAAATATATACATTCATATTTTTAATATTTTTAGTTTACTTTTATTTACTATTGTTTATGTTCTGCCGAACTTCAATCCCATTATCTGATACAAGTGTTATTATAACCCCATCAGTCGTATTGATAGTGGTAATAAATGAGTGTTGTTACTGCAGCACCAGGCAGTCTTGCTGCAGGGCATCATCTTCATCCTCTTCATCCTCCTCCTCTTCCTCCTCAGCCTCCCTGCCTGCCTGCCTGCCTGCGGCCTGGCTGCAGCGGCAGGACGGCCCGGCACGGCTCGGTTTGCCTCGGCTTGGTTCGGCTCGGCCCACAGACATAATGACCTACATTCAGCGGCTGAAGGCTGCGGCTGCTGCTGGAACGCGCCCTCGCCGCAGCCTCGAGCCGCACGCAGTATCGACAACTTCAGGATCGATCAACAATAAGTATTGATCGGGCGGCTCTTCTTACCTTTCAGTTAAATCTGCAGCATTATCCCGTCCCGATTTTCCTTCTTCTCCCTGTCCTCCTCGCCTTCTTCTTCTGTGTCTCTCCTTCTCCTCTTCTGCAGCTCTTCCTCTCCTCCTCTTCCTCCTCCTCCTCCTCTTCTTTCTCCTCTCCGGTTGGTTTGTCAGCGGATTTGAAATCAGTTTTCCATCAAACACTGCAGATCCCAGTTTGCTCTCCGATAGCTTTGAACAACAGTGGCCGCACACAGGGAGCAGGCGGTGGAGCTCGCGACTCTGCGCAGCCTCAGTGGAGCCCAAACGAGAAGCACGACTTCCGGTAAAGCGACTTTCAAAGTAAAAGCCTGGAGGAGCCGCAGACGAACACGTTTACAATGGAAAGCTGGAGGACGTGTCATACATCATATCTGATGACCATTTTCTATTACATGTCTTATCCAAATTTATATACAGACAATTTCGTCTTAAATTGTTTTTATTTTATTTATTTAAATATGTGTTCTTCTTTTATGTATTTAATACTTATTTCCATCCATAAAATATGGGTAACCATTTTTTAAACTGTAACACTTTAAGTGAACGTACACATGCATTCATATGTTGAATATGTGAGCTTATGGACCATGATTCTGTGATACATAGCGGGCTTGTTTGGTTTTTGAAGTGAAAGTCAAACTGTTGGACAAACCAAAATGAAGTTATTGACCTGACCTGATTATGGCACTTGAAGAAAATTTAAAATATCTTTAGGAACGTATAAATAAATGTACAGCATTTAGATGTCTTAATTTATTCGTCACATTAAATACATAGCCCACATATCCATATGTTTCTTCAAACAATACATTATTTATATACAAAACTAAAAAGTAAAGTTTATTTTACTCGTCTGAATCTTCTAATGTGACATTGCTGCTGCTGACATCACTACGACTGCTACAGGAGCTAAATAGGCCTACTACTGACAGAACACAAATTTAAATTCACTTTCACCTTAAAGTCATTTTGTGTCCCATATTACTTTCCACCTTCATGAATAAGCACTTTCATGTCATGTGCATCATCTCAAGTGCACCAACTATCAGTGGAAACATAGTAAACTCGGTCTAAAGCAAGGGAATCCAACTGCATTGGATTTTTTTAGCATAGAATGAGCCGTTTCTATCAACACATAGATTTGGTCCTCTGCACCAAGTGTGCCATGTTGCGCTGCCATGTGCCTACAGTAGCAGAGAATAGACAAACCGAGCACTGGCTCTCGAATGGGCATTTGTGTTTTCACGATACCTGAAGACCACCATATTTTTCGGTGTTGAGTTGGATGCAAGTTGCAACGTCACCACTACATGCCACACTCTACAGCAATACTACCTTACTGTGTGCAAAGACAATAAACTGTTTTCACAATTCATAAGGTGGAAGTGAATGCATCTCTCTGAATGTTCACAAGTCTGAAATGTCGTTCTTTAAATCTAGCAGGTTTGGGTGGTTGATCTATTTGTTTTTCTTCCATCCATCTGTGTCAGGAGTCTTATAGGCGAGTTCCGCAGATGATCTCATGTGCAGTAGGCGGGTCTTCAACTGATTTCCCATCATCCTTTGGAGGAGGCGTGGAGGCCCATGGCCACCTGAACCTGGAAGCCAGATGAGGAGAGCTTCGTTATTCAATAGGCACATTAACTATGTTTTTAACTACATCTCTTGGTCTACATTTCTTAACAAATCTTCAGATTGGATATCTAATTCGATATGGTCCATCTTCTTTTCACCTGTATATATTTTCTCCTTTTGGTTCTTCATTACCGGCTGCTGTTGCTTCTTGTGCCTCCACTTTTTGTTGTTGCATCCATTCAAACTTAGTCTGCTGTTTTATTTTTTAATGCTGTTTTAGAGGAATGAGCTATAAAGTCTAATCTACTACACCTCCCTGCAATATCTAAACGGACTAAATAGAGCAAAATAAACCCATATTTAAAATGTTCTCTTTTGTATTGTGTCTCTTTGACTTTTGCACAGTGTTTACCGTTAAACCCTATCATTAAATCTTCTTATTACTTGTGGTGTAGACTTGCATTCAAATAGTTTCGGTCACTTAATTTCAAAGATCCACATTCAGATTCCTAAGCTACTGTTCCTATGTCTCACAACTGCATCGTCACTTAAATGTGCAGACTGACCGCTGTACGATGGGCATCTGCTGGATAGTGTCGGGCAGCGGCTGTCGGAAGGTCTCCGGCAGGAAGAAGCAGATCACAACACTGAGCAACGACAGACCACCCACAACCATCCACGGCAGGAACTGATAGAAAACCTCTGGAGAAGAAACCAGACCACACCATTGAGGTTATACTATGACCAATACAGTCCTTCATTCAAATCTTTACCAAACATGAATCACCAGATCTAACCAAGGGCAACTTTTTTGGTGGGGGCCCCCTTTACATGCCAGTGCCCAGGGGTCCAGTGTCTCTTAATAAGTCCATTGGCTACTACTTGAGCTTGTATTGGTAGCACCACTGCGACGACACATATTTTGTTGTAATACCTTGTCGGATATACTCGATGCACTCCACAGTATGATGAGGTCTCACCCAGCTGCAGCAGGTATGGGGAAACAGAAGATCCCACTCTGGAGAACATGGCAGAGGTAGACATCGCTGTGTTCCTGATGACTGTGGGGGACAGCTCCCCGGTGTACATGTACAACACCCCGGTGCCACCCAGAACGCCAAATTTACCCACCAGCACCAGGATCAGGGTGAGAACTGGTTGACCTGCAGGAAGGAGGAGGAGGAAGAGGAGGAAGAGGAGGAGGAGGAATGTAAGTTAATGATCGGGGGATATCAAACATTTCTGAAGCACTGAAGCACTATGAAGCCATTAAACCCCTGCCCTAGACATGTACGAGACACGGCAGGTCTGCCTTTGTCAACCTTTGTATTTCTCAACATGTGTGACACACGTGTAATGGCTGTAAGGAGAGAGAAAGAGGTTAAAAGGTGGCGTCATGTTTTTTAGCCTTTCCAAAACCACCAGAGCAAAATTGCGAGGAATAGTTCAAACCCCGTGTTTATCTACTCTAACTTGCATCGCTTGCATGTGAAGTCACCAAGCTTACTACATAATTTACAGTAGGAACCTAGCGTTAGTCCCAAAACCAAAGAGTAAAAGCTAACTACCGGTACATTATTTTGTGGGATTACAGGTTACGTTAGAAAAATCCCTAATTACACTTTTACTTGAGATAAACATTTTCAGTCCCAATGTGTAAGCATTATATTATGTAAGCAGCCTCCAAGTGCACATTCAAAGGTTCCATTTGATCTTCAGCAGAGCAATCTAACTTTTTCTTTTCTTCTGTGGGAGCACAACGTGATTCCCATTTCTAATACAATCTATTGGTTTTGTGAACACAGACACAAATTGCCAGTTCTTTTCACGTCGGTCAGTAAGAAAGCAATCCATGGTGGACACACCGACAGCTTATCATGGAGTAATATCAACAAAGACCACTTACAGTGGCTCGGTCTGAAGATGGATGGACCCCAGGAACACAGGATTTCCAACCACAAGGCCGGTGTTCCACACAGCATGTCCCAACGTGTTGTTGCGGTTACCCGAACTTTACATTCGGGTAACTTTGCTGCCTGAACCTCGCATTCGTTTTGTTGTGAAATCCCGTCCCCAAAAAAGAAGTCTTGAGTGACTTCCCAAAAACAGATCATTTGTGTCCCAGTACATGAAACCAATAGATTGCATTTCGAAACTGTCGTGAGGCGTTGTTGCAAATACTGTTTCCACCAAGCGAGGCGCTATTATTTTATAAGGAGGGCAACACTTTTCAACGTGGGAGGACACTTTGACAGAACACTGGCAATAAGGTAACCACACTAAAAGCAGAGCCTGCTTTATCTTCTGTATGCTCTAAATGGGACGCTCATTTCCTAAATGAACATCATGCTGTATTTAGGAACATCATGCTGTACTTAAGAAGAATGAAATTAGAGATTACATCATCAACTCATGTTTACTATGTTTACTGAGGGAATAAATCAAGTGAGAAGTATATCAATTATTAGTTATTCAAGTGTTAGTACTTGGAAGTTAATTAACCTCAAATTTATCCCGGGACGGACAACTATATCAAATTTTCTTCAAAGTATGGCACTTTTTCTGGGGGCTTGGTCTTACTCACTGTTTTGAGTGATCTGGATGAGAAGTATCGCTAGCGCCCCCAGCAGGGTGAAAGAGATGTACGACAGGCGGCGGGGAAGCCTGCATGTCGCCAGCCAGCTGGCAGTGTATGCTGGCAGCTCAACAACCGTCAACAGGAAGTTGTTCAGGAAGGGGTTTCCATTAAGACCAGACATGTTGAATGACAATCCAAAGTAGCATATACCGTAAGAAAACCTGCAAACAACAAAAGAACAATACTTTGTCACAGTAAAAGTTGTGGAAATGAAGAAATAGTTGTTGGGATACTGTATCTTGGTCTGGATGAAAAAACAAAACAACTGTACTATTGCTAGTTGCTAGCAAAGAAAGAGGAAGTGCTCCGAAACTTCAGGTACATTCTTGTGAAGGAAAAGTGCCTGAACTCACCACATGACCCACAGCATGAGTGACAGATATCGAATGTTCGCTGTCCTCAGCAGGTCCAGGAAGCTGGAGGACTTTTCCTTCTCACTTGTTACCTTTTCAACCTGCGGAAAGAAAGAAACTCCAGTACGACGTCCATCATCCTTAAGTTTGTGAAAACAAGGCTGCGCTTACATTGGCTGAGAAGAAGATGACATGTGGAGCTTCCACTCGGTTCTCCAGAGCCGCTGACCTCAGCAGGAGCTCTGCTTCCTGAATACGGCCACGAGAAACCAACCAGCGCGGAGACTCTGGAATCAGCCTGTTGGACAGGCAAATGCAAATGTTTTGGTGAGAAATGGGGAAAGACTCTGAAGACCCCTGCTTCGTCCATCTGTGTGCAATGCAGTTCACCAAGGTCAGAAATAATCTGAGGAGCATGGCGAAAAGTTGTGAAAAATAACCTCCACGCTCCAAAATACAAGACACTAGCACTGGGCCTTGGGCCTGGCTTTAAATGTATTGTCTGAATAGGTGCAGGCGGTATGCTGAAGCTAAAACAGGGTGCTAAATTGCACTTCAACAACACGTTCCAATCTCAACTCAACTTCGTCAGGAATAACTCAATGACACTTTGAACACGGGCCTCGGACACCGAGCTCTTTGTGGAAATTTCTGTATTTGTTGGACCCACCTGCCCTGTGGGTATTTAGTTTTAAAAATACTGAATCATACTCCAGGGGCATTTTCTCAAAGTGTCTTTTGATGGCACAGATGGGTTTATGTCGTTGCTACTGTTACTGTGTTACTTCAAAGCCTGATGCGTCTCATATAGATGCTAAAGTGCACTGCAACTGACACAGGCTTTGAGATCAGTGACACGTTATCACAATAACAATAATGTTAAGGTCTTGGAGACCGTAGATATATTTGGTCTTCATGTTACAATATAATATACCATGGATAGTTCACGTGCATTCGTTTGAAGATTTTGGTTTGGAGCCTTCCAAAGTACAAAATTAGATTATCAGGGAGAAACATCATCCGACCGTCTGACAAATTCATCAACTGGACCCTTACATCTTATATCTTATCCTTCATGTCAATAAAAAAATAATATATACACACATTAATTGAAGAGTATCAAATGCAGATTGATCCTCAAAGTGTACTACGGTCACCTTACCACCAGAGGGGGATACAGGCCAGGCCAGGCACAGCCATCGCCAGAGACAGGTGTCTCCAGCTCCTGACCAGGTAGGCAGTGACGGGCAGCATCATTATACCTAACACGTAGACCCACGGCATGAACAGGCTGCAGAAGAGAACTCTGGTCGAACCCATCAGGATCTCTGAGCCTGTGGAGGAAACGTTTCAAAAAGTGTCAGGCAAAGCATCGGCTTTGAATGCGTTACAAGGACAACACATACGGAAGAAGATATTAAATGCGTCCTCATCGGTATCGACATGGTCTTATTCTGTTCTGAGACTTCATCAAGATCAACAACAGGACAATAATACAACACGCAACCAGTGGAGTGAAGGACAAAGGTCAGCAGTCACAGTAAGGAAATGAAAAGGCCATACCCATTACAAACACAACTATGTAGCAGGTGAGCTGACCCAGGCCCAGTATGAAGAAGAGCGCGAGGAAGACGGGCCAGGACGGAGCGAAGGCCAACGCGGTGCTGAAGATGCTCAGCACGAGGATGGCACAGAACAATACCGGCTTCCTGCCAAACCTGAAGCACAAAATACAACGGAGGGGTATCAGCCACAACTGCAGGACGTATGTATTTAGATATTAATTAGAAGGAAGATGGTATTGTTGGAAGATTGTATGTTTAGGTAAAACAATAGGTTCCTTTCAGCTAACCTGTGGCTACGGCTACGGCTAGGTAGAGCGATCAGCTGTGCGGTCCCTCGAGGGCAAGATATTCAACCCCAAATTGCTCCAATTTATCCCTCCTAATAAACAGTTGGTAACTTGTATGGAAGCTTATGCCGCCAGTGTGTGAACTAGTGAATGCTGGCTTTTATTGTAAAGAACTTTGAGTGGTCGCTGAGACTAGAAAAGTGCAATATAAATGCAGTTTGTGTCGCAAGTTTAAGCTCAAGTTTTGGCCATACTCTTCCTTGTCCCATGACATGTAGCAGACTGTCATGCTTGGTTAGCTCAGAGCTAACTAACAGACATGCTTTGGCAAAACAATACACATCTGACTCTGTAGAAAGGTACCGGTCAGAGATCTGTCCAGAGATGAAGCATCCGAACAATCCTCCCAGGAAGTAGAAGAGGGAGGTCAGCGGCTGTTTCCACTGGTCGTCGCACACCAGGTTAAACTGGGAAACAAGGCACATTTGGGAATTCTGCAGCAGACATAAAAATATGAACTGGAATAATACTACGGACATAAACACTGGAATTTAAAGCAAACATGTGAATGGAGGATTAACACAACAAAGAGACATTAAAAGCATGACATGGTCACCAGTAGTCAGATATGTCACAGTGTCCTTTGACCAGCTGTGCTTGTTTTGCTGTGCTCCCTGTTCCTGTACTCCTTCATCCTAATTCTCTGTTCATCTTAGGCTTCTGCCCAAGCTTCTGAATCCCTGTTTCCTGCTTGAACCCACTAGTTCTTCCTCTGAGCACTGTCTAGCATGCGACATCTTTGAGTGTGGTCTGCAGTGTCTGCACATTCTTAGAGACACTGTCCTTCTCTGCTGAGCCCATTCCTCCAGTGTCTAACTCCTGTAAGCCTACATGCTTCTCAGAACCTGGTCCTTGGCTATTCATAACCTTAATAAACCATCCCCCAGTGTCCAGGCCTTGGAAACCCGGTGTTTCGGCATCCAGCTCTTCAGTCTAGTTCTCCAGTAAGCAGCTCCTTGAGGTTTTTTTTTTCTTCTTTGGACTAGTTGTTCTCCTCTTGGCTGTCAAAAAGTGTGGTTTCCTACAGATAATATGCCTTACAACATGTACCAACCTGAGATGAACTTTGTCTCACATGAGTTTAGGGACATTATATCACTGTGTAGTGGAGGTTTGATTCTTGTGATGTCTTCACTAACTCTGCCTTATCATCGATATTGCCAAGTGGCCTTGGCCTTGGTATTTGAGCCCTTCTGGTTTTCTTGGCTGTCTGTTTATCTGTTGCTGTCTGGTTGGTGATGCCCTGCATGTGACCAATGGAAACAATAGAAGGACAATGTAGTGTATTAGTACTCGCAGTAGTCCACAGTAGCAATAGTAACAGCAGTAGCTTGTACCTCACTGACTACAGTAGACTGGTAGTGCTCAGTACTGTACGTCCATCCATCTTTACAGCCCTCCTGTGTGAGGTTGGAGAGAAGGACCTCTAGACTTGACAGATTGTGGACTAGATCCAAGCTGGGTCTAGGTCCCTGTGCAGAGAGGTTCTGCACCAGGTCCAGCTCATACCGGCTACAACTGCTCCTTTCCTGCCGCCCCGCCACCTCCTGACCGGGAAAAGACAACGTCATCGTTAGCCAACTTGTGCTGCAACAACAAACTGAACCCAAACAGACCGCGGCAGATCGAACTAGACCAGTTCCAGCCTGCACGAGGCTCACTGCCCTCGTCAATGCCGGGTAGTGAATTATTAGCTGACTGCATTTACAAATTCTTGTAAAGCTTGTGCACAAACACTAGCTGGGTTATGTCTCAGCATTCAACCAGATTTTAGGAAAAATATTGATTTACAGCAATACAGAAATGATTTACTGTATTGCTGCCTTGTAAACTGTAACATGGGCATTTAAAAAAATATATTCTCATTTTGCAACCTTGCTAGTCTGTATGATAATGTAGATTAATGTGACTTTATGTCAAACCAAGACACCGCACTGTTTTTTAGGAAATTGTACTTTAGTTTCTGCTTTATACTTTCCCCATATACTATGCTTATATATTACTCCATATATCAGAAGTACATATTGCATTACGTTTATTTGATACCCATTTCTTGCTAAATATAAAATAAGATGAATGATCAAACTCCTCATTAGTAAATATATTGATGAGAATGAGCTCAACCTTGATGGTTGATTGCTATATTTTCGTGCCATGCACATAATGTGCCCAACTTTCACGAGTTCATAAGACACAAAAACAACTGGCGTGGACGCACATTTTATTCAAATACAAAATTACATAACAGTAAAATGCTTTTTACATGTTTAATCCATATAAGGGAATGATGTTAGATATGGTAATATAACAACTGGTAATGCTATTAAAGTACATTTTACTGATTCTTTGAATGCATGGATTTGACTTGTAATTGATTTTTTTTTGTATTTCTGTTTTTCTACTTTTAGTAAAAAGTCTAAATACTTCTGCCAAAATATAATTTACAATGCTTTGCACACCACAAACAATATATAATTCACCTCCATTGTAATAAAATGGGATGTTCAAGTAGGGAAGAACATAAAACATGAACAAAGGTGAGCATGAGATGAGACTTGTTACCCAGTGCGGAGATACATGATCTTTAACCTGTAGTCAAACACGGACAAGGGACACGTGTGGGGGATTATATATTTGGGGATTTATGTGGGCTGACATTTTAATTCAGTATCATCATCAACTTGAATAGAAGTCATTGCTGATGAATGTAAGTCCAATATGCATAAATGTATATCCTCTATGCTACAATAGACCAAAGATTTCTCGTGTCAAACATTTGAAAGGCACACACTCGGGCGTAGTTCTGACCTGTACTGGGATGCTGGCCTGGACCCAGTCCTGGGTCAGGTTGTTGTGGTGGGGGATGGAGCAGTGGTGTGGGGGCGTAGCCAGCAGGAAGATGACGGACAGCAGGTTGTATCCACATGGGATGATGGTGAGACAGAGCAGGAAGGAGACTCTCTTCTGGAACGGGCCCCAGGTCCCCAAAAACGACAGGGACGCCTCGTAGTCCTGCATTTTACTGGACTGTACTTATACTCTGTTCTGTTCAACTCTGTTTTGTTTTGTTTTAACTGTGCACCTGCAGTCTATAATTCAATTCATTCAGAGCAACTACAAGCAACTGACAATCAGGTTGACTGAAAAGGCCCAACAGATGCTTGAAAGCTTGAAATCAAAATACTTTTAGAACAAGCGTTAGAAATGTTACTCTGACAAGTGCAAACATATATAATATAATACCAACAAGAACCAATACAATTCTCCTAAAATATATATTTTTTGCAGTCAAAATACAAATACTGTCAATGCACCTGTTACAGCAGTTGTCAACTTCTCTTTGAGGCTTCACACCTTCTTTATCCCTGACAAGACTAAATAACTCCACCTATCCTCCTCCTGGCTTCTCCTCCTCTTCCTGGATCATCCTCCTCCTCCTGGCTCCTCCTCTTCCTTCTACTTCTTCTCTTCCTCCTCCCCCTCCTCTTTTTCCTCCTGCTCCTTCTCTTTTCAAAAGCCTGTGTTAAACTACTTGCTGAAAAGACATACACACTTTATATCAGAAATAATCAGAGAGAAAGAAAGAGAGAGAGAAAAGAGACAGAGAGAGAAAAAGAGAGACAGAGAGACAGAGAGAGCAGGGCAGTCCGTAGTGTGCCTGAAAGTAACTGTTAAGATTATCTAATCTAACTAAATGATATCAGTAGTTTGATTAAAGACAGTTTTGATTAAATACAGTTGAGACAATATGATTTCTTTAAATGGTTTTGTTAAAGTGTTTATTTTCTATATTGACATGTGTTTCCTCAGTCATACTGTGTCCGTCATGGTGAGTTGTGATCTTAAAGAAGTAGGTGAGCTGCAGCGACTAACCTTCAGCCGTAGAGTCCAGCAGGATGACGTCTTGTGGGCACGAGATCATTATGATACTTAACGCACTAATGATACAAGTCTCTGTCGGTACTGTGATGTACGTGTTGATTTAAAAAGTGTGTGTAACCCAGGTTTTAACTGTTTACTCTGTGTACTGTTCCTTTAACCTGGGTTACACGTGCTTCCCCTCTGTGACCGTGCTTAAAACACACAACTTGTGTACAGGGTAAAGTCACATTACAAATACAAATACCAATCAGGAACACTT
>NW_027175843.1:4167500-4207500 GCF_023055335.1 Clinocottus analis
AGTCTTAAGAAGTTCCTCCGCTTCAGTAAAAGTTGCTGCTCAGACGCCGAAACAGTCCAGCGAGTTCCGGTCAGATTCAGAGAAAGCCGGCAGGGGGAGACTGAAACCGACCGAGCGTTCACACAGTCAGGACGAAAGGCCTCTCGCTGTAAAACCAGGAAGTAGCCGGGTCCAGAGTGAGTCCGTAACACACAGGGCAGTGGAGAGGACAGCAGGTACAGGCAGTAGTGTGGACATCAGGTATAAGGAGGAGGCGTCCACTTCATTTAAAACTCTGGTTCCAAACATACAGCGAAGTCGAGTCAGACGAAAAGAGGCGAAAACAAAGTGTCCCGAAGATTTTTGGGTGAATTGTAATGGAAGGAGCGGACCTGGTAAAACTGATTTTTGTTTGGATTTTGTGTTGCCGTAAAACCAAGAGAGAGAGTTTAATGAGTTGAGCTTCTTATCGGTGCTCCAGTAAAGGACAATTTCTCTCTATTCCACCTTGGTCGCGCCGTATCCACCATTGAGGACCGGTGACGTCCTTGGTGATATTTAAGGTAGTTTGAGGAAGGTTACACGCCATCAATTACACACATAGTTCACATTTTAAGTTGACCAGAATGACATAGTTGTCTGGCACGGTATAGACACAACATGGAGGCTCCCATACAAGCACTATATTCTTTGTGTTTGTCTGACTTTTTGCTAATATCTACATGGTTCAGCTGTTTCATAAAGAGTTGTCGTTTTGTTTTCTCAAGACGCTGTATGACAGGAACGGAGTTGAACATGAGCGCAGGGACGACTAAATGAGGACATCATGGCGTCACAGCCCAGTGTTTGTATGACATGAAGACATCTGCAGGAGTGTCCGTTCACTTGGCTCGGAAGAAAAAAAACATCCGTGTCCAGAGGAGGTTGTTCTCCTTCAAACTGTGAGGACCCGACCCACAGCTTCTTGTCTTTCGTCTTCTTCCTTGTGTCTGGTCTCAAAAACAAGCTGCATCTTTAGCCCGTGAATCAGAGCATTTCATCCAGGAGCTTGTTTCAGGGATTGTTGAGATGTTTTTTTGGAGAATCTTCTTGTCAATGCTGGTTCTTCACGAATCCTAGTTCTGATTCTTGTTATTTCAAATAAAAATACAAATATATTTTTAAAAAAAAAAACAGTTTTCGCTTTTTCACAAAGAGTCATTTATCCAACACGATGAGGTACTTTGGGGTTCTTTTTAGTTATAACGTCAAAGAAAGAAAAATATATAAATATTGTCTATGTTTCCATGCACATATTGAATTGTTTCATTATTGGATGTGTTGAATGAGCTGAATCTGTGTGATCAAAATGACACAAAAAAATGACACAACTTTTTTTCCTACAGGACTACTTATTGCTTTCTCAAAATCTTCGGGGCAATTCAGTTTTTTTCCCCAGGACGGTGTAAAAAAAAAAAAAAACTCTGGTTTTCCACAATGTGTGGGAAACCTTCAGTCTCGGTTCTGTTCTGGTTTGGATAAGATCACCAGCGGTTGCTGTGGGGTCAGTTGTGAAGTTTCCGACCCGAGAAGGAGATCCAGACAGGCGAAGGTTCTGTCCTCTCAGGTCTTCTTCTAAAGCCTCAGTCAGGGGAGAAGGTTGCAGGTTTGAATCCCTGCAGACACGATCGCAGAGCGGATGTCTCTCCAAGAAACTGGAGGTCAGAAGTGAAAGGTCGCCCGGTTCGGCCGCCGCTGCCATCAGTAGGGCGCGAACAGGATCGATCCTTGGCTCGCTCTCATTGGTCCAGGAGCCGGACGCAGGAAGGAGGCTGTGAAGAGGGACGAGGAGGATGGAGGGCGAGGACAGAGAGAGATGGTTTGGGTGAGGGGTGAGGAGGTGCGACTCAGGAGCGGCGGGGAGGAGAGAGAGGAGTGAGGAAGCGAGATGGTGGAGGTGAGGGAGCAGGGCGGAGGAGGAAAGGGAGTAGAGAGGAAGGACGAAGAGAGGGAGGGCTTCACCATCTCCTAAAGGAGGCGAGGAGAGAAAACAAGGGGATGCAACAAGAAGAGGAGAGGAGAGAACCGGGGACAAGGAGAATCGACGAGATAATGAAAGAGGAGAGGAGAAAGAACAAACAAGGAGAGAAGAGTTTCAAAACATGTTGTAATATACAAAAGCGAATAAAAGTATTGATTAATAAACCCAGGAGCAAATAATGTCCTCTGAAAGGATTTCTTACAATCATCAAGTATTTATTCCTAGCAGCATTTATCTATTTTATTGATGCATTTATTGATCAGAGAGAGAGAGAGAGAGAGAGAGAGAGAGAGAGAGAGAGAGAGAGAGAGAGAGAGAGAGACTTACAGTGAGCGAGCCGCGCTGCTGTTTGTTATACGGGCTGTATTTGGGTTTGCTGGGTTTTCCTGCCACTCTGTCCTTGTGCCTCCTGCTGGAGATGTGCTGCAACAACAACAAACACTGCTGTTCTTCTGGGTTTCTCACCATCAATATGATATAGTGTGAACATGTATCCACAATGCATGCGCTCTCAAACATTTTTACAATAGTAGCTGCAAAACAAAGTAGTGTCCATGAAGTAGCACGTAGCCTAATGTACACCAACAATCATACAACAACCCACAATGCATTTTATAGACGCAAAAACAACAATGCATACTGAAAAGTGCCCGAAATCCCAATTTATTTACCCCTATAGTACTGAGTGTCTGTTGTAATGAGGGGGTGATTTGCGACTCAGATTATATCTCATATACAAGCCTTTTTAAATGGACATAGTAAGTAAAGAACAGGTGTTCAGAGCAACACCAGGACTCTGAAACTGAGCTGCTAAATGGAATTCACACCCTTCATTTGATTATTTGCATGTGTGCTTTTCCTACTTTGACGTTTTAAAAATGCATTCTGTGAAAAGGTCTAAATTATTTGGGCAATTAAAGCTTTGTCTTTCTTAAATCACAGAATTCTACGTAGACATTAAGCTGCTCTACCATGAGAGGAACAGTGAAAGATGAGCGTCCGTCTAACTAATAAGTCCGTTGGAATAATGTCCGTGCACCGCGCTGTGCTTCTACCTGTTTGAGTTGGATCTCGGAGTTGACGTGGACGTCACAGATCTGGCAATGGAAGGTTTTGTTCTGCAGGCCGGAGCCCTTCAGGGGAGAACCGCCGACGTTCTTGAGCTTGGCTCCGGCTCGGGGGTAGGCCTTGATCGGCCCGGCGCCGCTCCGGGCCTCCAGCATCGTCTTGTGCTTCGAACCTGCAAACGGGACACGCGGAAAACCAAACTTCTGTGAAACAGGGAACAAGATGACGGCCACGAACACCTTGTGTTTAAATCGTCCTTCAGTTTTTAGATGGATTTCATTTCATTTTCAGCATTCAATTATGCTAAAAAAAATAAATTAAAAAAAGACAGAAAACAAACCACCCCACCAAATAAAAAAGGGCAAATGTATGCTTGGCTGAGGTGGAAAAACTCAAGCTCCTACTGAAGGAATAATAAATCGTGTAGGATAATCTCTCCATACATCCTCTCGCTCCTCCTCACCTGCATTATGAGCCTCCAGCTGAGACAGAGAGTTGACGGCGACTTTACATAGAGAGCAGTACATCAGCTTCTTTGCCTTCTCCTCCTCCGACTCCCCTGAGAGAGGAGCATCCTGGGAAGAGGCTTGGGAGGGAGGAGGAGCTGATGGAGAGGAAGTGACAGGCGCCGGAGGAGGGGGAAGCTGAGAGGCTTTGGAGGAAGAGGGAGAGGAGGAAGAAGTGGAGAAGAGGCCCTGGGCGGGGAGAGCGGTGGGGGGACTGGAGGGAGGAGGCTCGCTACCTGGTCTGCTAGAGGAGGGGGAGGCGCAGGAGGAAGGGGAGGAGGAGCAGGGGAGGGGGAAGGGTTTGAGAGAAAAGGAGTCGGGGAGGCTAGATAACAGATCTGGAGGTAGTTACAGCGAGGAGAAAAGAAGAAAGAGAGGAAGAAATTAAAACACCTCACGATATACAGACTGTACTCAACATTGACATCGATGTTCAGATCAGGGTTAATAAAATCAACCTGTGTGCTGATTGGCGCTGCTGCTCGCTGAGACGGGAGGGGCGGGGCAAACAAGACTTGTGATGCCATGCCCATTGGTCTCTCCGGTGATGGACAGCTTGGCTTTGGTCTTGTTCTCCTGAGACTTGACCTTCTTGGCGTGACGACTGCCTCTGTAATGAGCTTCCGCCTGAGACTGAAGGAAGACACATACGAGAGACAGAAAAGTTATATGTTTCTGTTGAAGTGTCTTTCTGCCATCCACAGAAGTCCTGATGTCACTTCTTGCCACTATTCCCCTTAGCTTTAGAGACTCTTAAATTGTCCATGTATAAGTACTGCATACATGTAGCATATCACACCTTGGTTGGATTTTTTTTATCAATGTTGAACCAGATATATCATCTTCATATTTGCCACAAACAACTCCCAGACAAGACAATGTTGTTTCGCGCCCTGTCAATCAGAAGTTAGCCCCGCCCTGAAGCGTACCCTGCTTTATGGTCTATTTGACTCGAATTGGACCATAATTTACTAAATAAACATTATGCTGTATTGAAAAAGACGTTTATCTAAAGAAAATTAGGTTTTTACGATCAGATTTCTTCTTGCAACCAGTGGAGTCGCCCCCTGATGGCCATTAGAGAGCATGCACGTTTAAGGCGCTTCAGCATTAGTGTCACTGGTTCATCATCATCCAGATACGATAAACAAATGCAGTAAGCCTGCAAATAATAGGTGGAGATGGAATATTTCATTCAGTCATTAGGCCTGGACCATAAGTGTCCGCGAGACTTTGTGTTGGGATGTATATGGATTTGAAATGTGCAGTCTGAAATGTTTAAAAGGTTCAGGCAAACAGAATACCTCTACAATGTAAAAATAACATCAGTCATGTATATGTCGGCACGCATTGAAACAATCCCAGAGTGACAGAAACAAACCTCCAGGTTAACAGTGTCCTCGTGTGACTGTCTGGAAGCTCTGTGAGTCACTTTTTTATTCAATTTATTAGACTGAGTTAATGCTGCCCTTTTACTCCTCTTCTTGTCTCCTCTGCTCTCCTCAACAGTGATTGCTGTTTTCATGTTCACTCATGAATAATTCTAACAGCTCATAAATTAATCACGATTGAATGGCGTGTCATCAGCGATGCAGCATGCACCTCTTAGCAGTCATTCAAACAGTCTTAAAAATATAGATGGCAGGGCCTACACCTGATTGAACACACCTGCTGTTTGGCAGAAGCGCCTGACAAAAAAACAAAGAAGCCTGAAAAATATTATTCTCAGTTGCATCAAGCATGATAAGAAAATAAATGTTCGTCAAGTCCTTGTGAAATCTCCTTAAAGGAACGGACGAACAACAACTTCAAGTCAACAAGTCAGTTAATCTCTGTGCATTTAGACATGGAGTGTCATTAGCTTAGCTTAGCAGAAACTGGTTGCAGGAGAAAACTGTTAGCCTAGCTCTGACAACGGGGAAATAAAGTGAGAAAGTACTCTGCAATGTTAGAGCCCTACTTTTGGGGACATTATATTCTTCTGTTTGATACCATTTCAAAGTTTCACCAAAACCCACAGATTTAAGTTGCCATGAGCAAACATTAATAAGCGAGTGCTAACTTTATCTTTGAGAAAACATGTTAATTTAAGCTAACAAGCAACCGGGAATCCCAGAAATTTGACAAAGGTACAACTTAGCTTTAGTCATAATGCGTCGTATCATATTTTCATCAACAGGATATTCTCCAGGATATTTAGCCTAGCTTTGCACAACTAGAAGCAGGGGGGAAACTGCACAAATGTCTGAATTACATGTAGCATGTCATGAGCAGGTGTAGAAATAGAAAAGTTTGTAGTTTTAACAGCAGTGAGCATTTTTATTTTAGCTATAGTTAACTATTTGTTGACCAACAAACACTCTGCAGTTACTGGGTGCAGTGACTGCATCTCAAAACTCCTGTCCATATTCTAGGGTAGCCATATTTGAGCAACAGCACGTAAATCAAATAGCTTTCACAGAAAATAAGAGGATTTCCACAAATGTTACTCTCGTTTTCTAAATGTGCTTCAGACATTTAGATTGGAGCGTAAGCCAAGTGCAGATGTGCAGATGCAGAGAGGGCAAGAAGATGATCGTAGTAAGCATACGGTCATCAAAACGGTGAAGCATCAGATTGAGTGAACAGGTTAAGCACACATGGAAACACAAACCTAGACACTTACATCAGAGTTAAACCTCAGCTGGCAGACGTTGCATGATATGACCTGTTTCTTCTTGGGTACCAAGCTAACACCAAAGGTGTGATTTATGACGGCCTTCTGCACCGGGTCCATCTGCAGGGGTTACACACAGAGGTCAGAGGTCAGCGGACTGCTTGGCTAAACAGTGATGACAGAGTGATGCTGACAAAGTGACAGGTCTCTTTATCACAATCAGTCCCTACCGCCTTCAGCTACAGCACGCTGTCACTGTTACTGTCCCTCACACACACACTTGTGCACGCACACACATACACACACACCCTGTACTTCTATCTCTGTGAGGACCGTCATTGATTGATGCCTTTCGTCCTAACTTAATGCCAACCCCTTACCGTTGCCCTAACCTAAACCTAATTCTAACCTGAACCTTAAAACCAAGTCTGAAACCATCAAACAGGCCTTGGCAAAATGTCTTCTCTCTGAAGGTCTCAAACTGAAATTGGTCCTAAAAAGTCATATGTGTAAGAACACAAACACAAAGTCGTACCGTGTTGAAGTTTGGAAAAAGGCCGACTGGCGACGTCGTCTCGACAGGAAACGTCAGGAATGGTTTCATCATCACAGAGGGACCAGTGGCGCCAATTAACCCTGGCAAAGCCCCGCCCGCTGCACCACACCCACTTCCTGGAAACAGACAGAGAGAGAGAGAGAGAGAGAGAGAGAGAGAGAGAGAGAGAGAGAGAGAGAGAGAGAGAGAGTCTTAATAAGGGATTCACAATATCTGATGACATCGTTATTGATTTGTGTGTTCTTTAGTTTCAGGGGCATCACTGGTGGTGATTGGCGGTCCATTTAACGTCTAACAATAAATCATTTCAAAATGGCAAAACCATGTTTAATACTTTGCATGTTCTTACAGAGAGAGGCTCCTGCAAATATAACAAAACAAAAAAAACACATCTTACAGATGTGTACGCTCCGGTCTACTAAATAATATGATTTTTGCCTAGGGCAAAACCAATATTTGAATACAACATTTCTACAGACTGCACCACTCGGCTCTCGCCTTCTTCTTCAATGGAACGTACATATTGAATTTAAATGTTTGTTTCGCTTGAAGAAAACATTTCATCATTCCAGGCCTGCTGGAGACGCTTGTAAAATTATGAAAATACCTTTGAACCAACCCGTTCTGGATAACAAATCAAAAATTCCTATTTCACTATTTCTGTAAGGTTTGAGTAGTTAGGAACAAAAAAGGCTAAATACATTTAGAAAATAAATAAATAAATTGATTCTCTCTTCAAGGCAAGAAAAAGCAATTCAAAGTGCTTTGCATAAAACATCAAAAGACAACGTGCAAAAGAAACACATTATAAAAGGACATTTATATACAATTAAAAACATAATAAAGTCCAAGAGAATATAAAACAACAAGCTGAAATAGAGTAAGGCAGGTGTAATGCAAGTAAAAAAGGTACAGCGCAGTGTCAGAAATTGTTTAATAAAAGGCAGCGGGCAAACAACAAAAAGACTTCAGCCTTGATTAAAAAGAAGAAGCAGCTGACCTGCAGTTTTCTGGGATATTATGTTACATAAAAACTGAACCGCTTCACTATATTTCTACTTGATTCTAGGGACAGAAAGCGGACCTGAGAGGTCTGGATGGTTCATAATGTAGCAGATAATCAGAAAAGTAATTTGGCTCGAAACCATTTAGTGCAGCAGCGGGCTGAATCAGCACCTGCCTATTCCATGTTTAGGGAGACCTGTATGGACACCATTACAGTAGAAAACACAGTACAGACAATAAATGCATGGACACGTTTATTGTGCATGCCCCGCCCCCCACACCCAAAAAATAAGAAAACTTTAGGGAGAGCCACAGAGGAGGGATCCCTCTCCTATGGACAGACCTGCCATAGATGTCATGTGTACAGAATAATAAAAACATTACATGTTTTCCGTAATGACTGGAAACATGTTGAAGCCCCAGAGCGGAGCCTTGAGGAACTCCGCTCGTCATAATTGTCCATGATATTTGATCACGTCTCGACACAAAGTAGCCCAGTTTTCCAGTCGGTCGAGTAATGTGTTGATAAACTGTTGGACCAGTAACCATTTGTGTTAATGTAAGCAGGTCAGTAAATGTACCCTTCTTTAGCGAAGAAGCACAAATGACAGAAATCGCACTGATATTTATATAATTTCCACCTGGAGACCTGAGCAGCTGATTTGCTCTACACAGTAACAACACAGGGAACATATGGCGCTGCAGCTGCTGGGGGCAGACAGAGTTAATACAAAACGAGAGCAAGAAGGCGAATGTGTGGCCCACATAATGAGTCCATGTGCTCAGGTGCCACAGGGCCACAAAGAAACCATCTCCATTTAAAGAGACAGGGGCTAAAAACATTATGATACACACTTAAGTTTACACGTCCGTGTATGCGTTGGGCCGTTTGAGAAAAAGCAGTGCTGCATCCGACAAGTGAATCCAACTTTAATATGAGGTGGTGTCACATACACCGTATACATATACAGAATACATTCACAAATTAAAAAAGTAGGTCTGATGAAGCAAAAGTTAATTTGTTCTCTCTGTGTATGTTTGGAGTCGCAGACTGCAGATGCCCTGCAGTGAATTATTTCATAACAACATAGTGTGGGAGGAAACACTGAGAGCAACTGAATCAGCCCTGACAGAGTAGCAGGAGGAGGAGGATGAGGAGGAAGAGGAGAAAGAGAAAGAGGAAGAGGAAGAAGTCGTTGTTGTTACTGGTTGTGTCCAAGTTTTGTTCGTTAAACCATTCTATCGCGTTTTAAATACACTCTAAACCCACCCAACCAATTCTTTTCTGATCAAAGTATGTATTTAATATATCGTACCAGCTGCAACCCATACGATGAAATTTACATCAGGTTTTACGTAAGTTTCCACTCTCCATCGCTCCACCGTCTGTCTCTACTCCACTCCGCTGAGCTCTCAGAGCAGCAAAACATGCATTATGTTATTTACCTAATTAATGTGCAACGGTTTCATTTCAGCTCAGTGTTAGAGCCTCTTGTGTTCTGTGGTTCTCCGCGAACAGCACAGACAGCGGTAGTCAGCGGACCAAAGACAAACACGCTCACCACACCACTGTAAATGCATCAAAAGCCCCACGAGCAAAAAGTCAATAAGAGTAATGTAATAATGTAATCCGTGCATTTGTGCATTCAAGTGAGAAAAGCTGAACTGTAGCAACAAAAAATAAAGGACACTTTTCAAGAGTACAGAACCAAATCCCAAAATGGCAGAGAGGTTTTGTTTCATGAAACTTTTTTGGAATAAAAAGTCAAATTAAATTGAAACAAAACATTCAGGATTGGATGCAAGCATCTTTCTTCTTAATGCAATGGATAATGATTCAATTATCAAGCATATACATTGGATTGTTTTTCATAACTAAAAAAACTTGTTCAAAACATCCCTACTTATAAACCACCCTAACTCATTTTAACCAACGCTAAATGAACTGCACTCACTCTAAATTACTTATTACACATGCTAACCCCTAATTTCCTAACAAACCATTAACCACTCTGAATGTATCATGACACATTTTAACCAATGAACTGTTACCCATTTGAACCTACTCGAAATGTCTCATAACCCATGCTAACCTAATCTAAATGCCCTCAAATACACGCTATCCACTATCTAATTGCCTTATAATCCATCCCAACCCACTTTGAATGTAATTTAAGCCATATTAAATGAGTTATTTCCCATTTTACCCCAGTCTGGATACCTTATAATGCATTCTAACCCACTCCAAATGCCTTCTAAACCATTCTGAATGCTTTATAGCCCATTCTGAATTCCTTAAAACCCGTTTGAACGCACTCATAAATGCACCATAATCCATTGCGACACATGTTGAATCCAGTTAAAACCCTTAACTGTTGATTAGAATAAACAGGATGGGTTTGGTTAGACAGACCAGGCCAGGTTGGTTGTGGGTGTGTTTTCCGACTGACATTAAGATAGCTGTGGATTAACGGTGTGCTGTGATGCTGCTGTGAGAGTTTATCCTCATATAGCAGAGCAGTGAGTCATTGTCTCTATTTATCACTACACTTCATCATTAAGTTACGGTTAAGTCAGAACAACAAGACACAGCACAGCTTCAATCAAATGCCTGGAGCCTGACACAAAACCTCTCAGACCACGTACTGTGATGGTACTAGATGGGAGATTATTTATGATTGAAGTATGATGAAGTGCAAATTAGTCCCTATTTATGCGGCGTAATTGACCGTGACAATGAATATATAATGCTGGTAAACAAAGTTTTAAGTCCTGTAGACTGTCACAACTAAAATCCTTTTGAATTATTATTTTTTTTATTATTAGATAATGAGAGACAGACTGGAGAGGAGGGGGGGGGGGGGGGGGGAGGTCACAAGCAGCAAAGGGCCCTGAGGTGAACTCCAACCCGAGCCGCTGAGGTAGACATTTTTATAATAGCAGTATAGAGTAGCAGTTTCCAATGTCAGTTTGATTGACAGTTTGTATCACATCATGTTAGTACAAAACAACATTTACTGTGTACTACTAACCAATATGAATGCACCGTCAACATCAAAAGATAGAATGTACTTGCCAGTGTATAGGGTCTCTAAAGGGGGTCGACTATGTGACCCTTAAGTGTTTGTCGCAAAACTTTAGAGCATGTTGAAAAAGATTCTCACGAACTAAACCGTACCAAGGCTCGTGACTAAGGACTAGCTGAAGTACACAACCAAACCAGCGAACATATTTTCCTTATTTACTTAGACTATGTTCATCATTACATTGTGGGACAGAGGAACTCACTGAAACCGCCTCAAACATCAGACCTTAAGAAACTTCAAAACATTCTGAAGGACCATCACACAAAACACGATCCGATTGAACCCCGCCAAGGACGACTGAACTAACTGCAAAACCGCCTGGGCCATCAGGCGGTATTGTGCGTTTTTTACTTGTGCGTTTTGTGAAGAAAGACTTCCCCATTTTTGTGATCGGACAGGTGTGGTTTCTAAACCCCTTTCAGAGCCACAGTGCCTTTAAACCTTCTTAAACAGCATTAAAACCAAGGCAATGACCATTTGAACCACCTTCAAAAAACTAAGATGGACATTTCAGGACATTATTACTCAAATAACACAGGAACCAACTGAACTACTGAAACAACCTCAGGAACCGCTGAAGGACCATCGGAGTCACCAGTGTTGAATTCTGGAACAATGAAAGTCTTACAATCTCTTCAAGGACCTCTGAAACTACCTGAAAAGGCCTTCTGAATGTCCTTAAGGACTCACAGAATCACCTCAAGGACAACTTAAACCACTTCTAGGACCCTAAAACACCCTCAAGTGACCATTGAAGCCTTTTTCCATGACTGCTTTACCCTTTACATAAAAAAGAAAAATGTTCCAGTGTCAATTTTTCAGTGTCTATCAACGCCATACTCAAATTGATACCCTACACTTGATTATGTCCTTTTTTTTTACGACATACTGAAAACAGAGTCGTATTAAGAGTGCAGCTGGACGTGTTTTCCTGTATAATCAGTATATAGGATGTTTGTTTCGGAATGTGTGTGCGTGATGAATGTTGTGGTGACAGGGTCGTTTTAATTCTGTCCTCCTGTCCTCTGGGATCTTGTTACAACACACATCCGCACTAACACGCACACGCACACACACACACAAACACACACACACACACGCAGTAGCCCTGCTGTCTTACAGTAAGTTGCTGATCTAAGGAGCTGCTATAAATACTGCCACACATCTGCTCCTGCCTTCGCATGGAGACGGTCGAAACGAGCGGTGAGACCGTCCAACAACTAAGTAACGACCCGGACAGTTTTTTATTTCAGGCAGTTGGCGATGGGTCAGAAGATCCGCGAAACGTGGCACCACATGTAAACAAACTAACATTTTCAGTTTCGAGAGGTTCGAAAACTGGAACTGGATTTTGAAACTGGAATTGAGCAGTTTAGGCTCTGGCACTGGAACGGTGCAGTTGTAATCTGGAATAGAGCTGATTGATCAGCTCACATGCAAGGAGAGATACACAAATACTGCTAAAAGTCTGTATAATACATTATTCCATTCAATAAAGAGTTAGGAAAAGGGGGAAACAAGTTCTCAGAGCTGGCTAGCTACACGGCTTGGTCGCGAAATGGACAATTAGTTCACACAATTTACGGTTCAACTCCTGTCACCAAGTGTCCATAAACTCTCCCTCTTTAGCAGTTTAATGCACCGACAGAGGAGGTCAACGGCCTCGCACACGAGTACTTATCCTGGCTGATGCGGGGTGACGATGGGCAGAGCTATTAAACACAGAATTTCACCTTTTTAAATGCAGCTCTAAACCTGTCGGTGATCAAAGAGTCCTCTTCCGATGCAGTGTGTGTGCTGGCATCAGCAGCTGCTCAGATTAAATGGCCTATGGATTCATTGTAAACCCTTTCTGATTCTTAGTGTGTCCAGTGTCCAGTTTCCTGCTGGTCAGTCCAGTTTTAACTGCTGCAGTAAGATTTATGATTGTGGCCGCAGTCAGGGTTTATCTCTGGCATTCACACCTCACACACACACACACACACACACACACGCACGCACTGACACGTTATCATGTGATGAAGATGTAAGAAGGAAAATCTTACACAGTGCTTTGCTGTATCATCAGCTCCAGACTGAGGCTCCTGTAACCGATCTGACCTGCGGAGCTCTGTGTCATCTGTCACAAACCACCCCATAATTTAGCCAAGGGCTGTGGCTGCTAAGAAGTGTGTCTGATATTTAATTACTCACCCCACGCCCCCCGCTGGTTTATGAATCCAAATGGGACGAACGTCACATTTATTTGCATCCCTTGTGTTTCCATGGGGAGAAGAAAAAAAAACCTATTTGCAAGCGATCGAGGGTGTGGAGAGGTGCACATATAAATGCAAGTGCAGCAGTTTAAAAATATATATAAAATCCCCTCCAGTCATGTTTAAGACATGTATAAATACTCTGGATAATGATTTGTGTTGGTGATGGTTTATCCACAAACCACTTCAGTCAACTGGATGGTTGATATTCTTAAAATGACATGGACTTATTCTCCTTTTTGGTAAAATCCATCACAATATCCCTACAGGAACTTGTTGAACCTCCTTAAGGATCACCCTTTTTCTCACCTGTACCGCAGGAATGCAATAATAAATGACCGTTATATCCATCTCTTACCCTTTGTGTGTGCTTGGGTTTGTCTTCTTTTCTACAAACACATGTGAAAAGGTAAGAAAGAAAAAAGGTAAAGCAAAGAAGAATACACTTAGAAGCAAGCCTTGTTCAGTTATGTAATGAAAACAGTACACCTCCAGCAATGACGGGACTAAGACACCGTGGTGCATTTAACAGACAAACTAACCAACTAGAGACAATTACATCTTCCTTTAAGAAGAAGATGCACAATAGCTTGACATTTTTCAATTTAACAAATGCTGTGACCGTTGCGCAGCACGCTGCTGTTGCGCAGCCTGAGCCTAATGTGAAGGGAAATGTACAGCGACAGACCCACGTCTGCCGCGATGAGCTGCATGCTGGTTTGAGCTGGATAGAGGGGGATCCTCTCTGAAACAGTTACGCTCTGAAGATATTAACGCAGATATCAAAGCGTCTGGGTCACACCGGTGTATTTCTGAATGACAGAGATACTTTGATGTCATGCAGTCGTTAATCAAGTTGGCTCTTTTGTTGTTGCCCAGACTTCAGCTTCAACACATACGGCGGATTCACTTTAAGCCCAGGAGAAGATTCTTGGTCATTAGTAAGCCGAGTTGACAGCGCTGACCTCTGAGGGAATAAAGAGCCGTAAAAATCAGAAACGTTGCGCCATCCAGTTGGATACAAGCTGCTCCGCTGAAGAGGAAGGATTATGAAACAGGAGCCCAAGCAGCAAATAGTGCTCTTGAATTTATTGTCCCCTGAGCTAATAAGCTGATGAGCTTGCTAATTTACAGTTGACTGATATTTGGAAAGCCAATTAGTTTAAATACTCATCATGTGGTAAAACAAAAAAGTAGGAAGAGTCCTGCATTTAGAAAAAGAATCCAAATCAACACAAAAGTATCAGGAGCCAAATCTACAGAAAGCGTACTCATTGTGCTGCAGAATGACGTCAATGATAATTTATTATGCATTTCATTATTGGATTATGATCCCTAATGTAAACCTGTCTAAACACTGTTGTGTCTCTCGCTGAAATAAAATACGAAACCTGATTTGCTTTGAAATACACCGACTTATTACAGTGACAAACAATAAACAAAACAAAACTATTGCGTCATGGATTAAAGGCTGATCATATTTAATAAATGCAGTGGAGATATTTTAGGTTTAAATGATGATGTTCTAAGGTCCTACAACAGTAACATTTTTATAAAGAGTGCTATGCAATAAATATATATGTATATTTATACACACATATATATAATAGTTATATATATTTAATCTACTTTTGTTCGTAATTCATCTGAATACTTCTGATGCTTTGTCTGCATGGCAGATTTGGATACAAAATATGATCAAAGAATTACCAAAACATATTCCAATCCACTGACAATCAAAGGAATGAAGTTCTCCACAAATGTAAGATAACAACAGACAATGGAGTTGGACACGATGGATCATGAAGTAAACACCAGATCAAAATGAAACCCCGCCTGGTCAGAGTAAGTTCCACCTCTGAAGCTCATGTCAGAAGATAACCTTATCAACATCCATGAGGAATCATCGACTCACTTACTCCTACTGCATATTAAGAAAGTACAACTTTTTTAAGAGAGGTTTCTGTAGTCTTTGCTAAATAGAAGAAAAGTCAATTCAAACAACACATCTGGCATTTTTTTCATCCTCATTTTTTCAAAACTCAAAGCGTTTAAATCTGGTCCACCTCTCGAAATGAAATAACACGTTTCATAGTTTGGCGGATGAAGGTGTGAGTGGCGTACCGTAGGCGAGTTGTGGGACGTGGTATTTTCTGAGCTGTCAGTATATCATTATAACGGCTTCATTATATCCTCATCCCACTGAGCATCTGGCGCTGTTAATCAGACTGTGAAGTGATGTGAACGGCTGCAGTTCAAGTGAAACCGACAGCGGCGAGAGACATTTCTCACGCGGACGGCAGGGAGTGATGAAGCCGGAGGCCGAAGAAGAGGAGGACGGCGCCGAAGATGATGGCATTCATTTAAATCAAAAGGTTCCTACCTGAGCCGGGTGTCTTTTTTTTCTTTACCCTCGATCCAGGTTCACCTTTTCCTCCCGACTCTGTCCATGTGCATTCTACTCTGCTGTCCTCGGTCGGTGTTTGAGCAAAAGCCATGCACACCCACAACGCAGAGTATGTGAGTGAGTTTGTGTGTGTGTGTGAGAGAGAGAAAGAGCGAGGGAGAGAGAGAGAGAGAGAGAGAGAGAGAGAGAGAGAGAGAGAGAGAGAGAGAGAGAGAGTATCAGGTGACTGGACTAAGAGTGGCATGTGTCATCGCAATCTGAACACCCAAACCCTGAGCGTCAGGTGTGTGTGTGTGTGTGTGTGTGTGTGTGTGTGTGTGTGTGTGTGTGTGTGTGTGTGTGTGCGTGTTACTTCTTCTTAATCCCCCGTTTCTTCCAGAGAGAAGAAACTCTATCCCCAGGGAGGAAAGATAGATAGTGAGAGAGAGGGAGTGTGTATGTGTGAGGGGGAGAAGGTAAAAGAGAGAGAGAAAGAGGGAGACGTACACACTGAAGGAGAAAGAGAGATAGTGTGCGTGTGTGTGTGTGTGTGTGTGTCTGTGCGTGTGTGGCAGTTGCTTTCGGTTCACACCATCTCTCGTTACACAGAGCACAAGTGTGTGTGTGTGTGTGTCAGGGAGAGAAAATTGAGGCGCACAAAACCAGCTGGTTCACAGTCAATACGACACACATTCAAGTAAAGTACAAAGTGTGATATCAGATGTTTCAGTTGTTCACTGGAATCGACTCCAGCCACAGACGGAGGAGTAGACGCGGTAAAGGACGCGCTTTCCACGACTGAGAACTTTGGCAATTTTTTCTTTAAAAATAACTGACTATCTTATGTTTGTATTGATGTGCATTCGCTGCAGGAAAGAGGCAAGAAACCTGGAGAGGAGTCAGCATTTTGACACTTCTGGTTCACTCGTCTCAAAGTCCATGCTGTTTGTTAATGGGTTTCTGGTGCGATGCCTGATGCAAGGTCTGTGGTTCACATGAGCTTAAAAGATTTTAACGTTTGGTTCTCAGGGATAAAATATAATTGATTACGCCTCTTGTGAATTTTGAAGTTTGTGTCCTGACAAAGAGCGGTTGCTAAATGAAACTATACTAAACGTTATCACGCCCACTAGACTAGCTTAGCTGTGGTGACATGAAGTCATGTGACCACAGTGTAGTTTGTTTAGATCCTTTTTTACTTCTGGCGAGCTTTTACGCTTCAAAAATCAAGATTATCTTGCTGAAAAAAAAGTCCAGTATCATGAATACTGGACTTTTGTCTAGGAAACTAAAGAGTGATGCTAAGGTTAGCTTAAAAAAAATACATCGTCCCTGCCTGCAGCACTCTACATCTCCTTAAACTACAAAATGTAAATTTTATATTTGTGTCCTGGTTAAAACAAACACTAGAATAACCAACATGTTCACTTTCAAACCCCCCGCGCTGACTCCATCAAAGAAATATCTCTCGAAGTTACAACTGATTTGCTCCAAAGGGGCAAAGGAAGTGTATCCTTTACGGGTCCAGCGTTGCCCCGGATCTCCTTACCGCACAGGGACAGGATCCCTCACTGCAGCTGAAATCACTGCAGCTGAAGATGAAGCCTGGAAGAACGCTGGGTATTAATACACCAGTGATCCTACTGGGAGGAGAACATGTCCCACTACCTTCATCTGCATCTTAAAACATTCCTTATCCACAGGGGGAGCGACGTAGACCTAAAGAGCGCTCCTGCTGACGGCAGCATTAGACATCACACTGCGTTATTATTATGCAGAGAATCACAGACATTAGCATAACAAGCCTGCATGTGTGTGCGTGTGTGTTTAAGTAGGTCACGTTCGGATCCTTCTTCATCCAAAATACCACACACACATACACACGCACACACGCACACACACACACATGAAGACATGGACGAACGCTCGCATCAGACCAGTCAGGAATATGAAAGCAGACAGGACGACTCAAGTCTGAAACTCAGCATGAAACCGCCGAATCATTTGATTAGAACCAAACTAACGGTGTAGATTAAAGTGTGGGACGGAACAAACAACGTACGGATCATTTAGCTGCTCCAGGATTCAGACTTACCAGTAGTGGAGATGCAAATGCAGATAATATTTGAAATTTGACCTGAGGATTATGAAATATCTCGCTTTCCCATGTCGAGATGGGAATAAAATTGCTACGGATTGTGTGTATATTAACACTTTTTTGGTTGACCAGCTCAGCCCTGTTCAACTCAAATAGAAACTGTAATTGGAGAGAAATAAAAGCGTCTATTTATTGTGAAAATCCAGGCAAAATTGCCAGAAATCAGCACCGGTGTGCCTGTGAATTACCATGGAAACACTGGACATCAGGTGTCCGGGGTTGTCAGAGGAAACTTTAATTTGAGTTGTTTTCAGAGAAAAAAGTGAAAACATTTCAAAGAAACGGTGAGGGATGTCTGTGTATGTAATAGAGACACACAGACACACTGTGTTGTGATGATGAGCGGCAGTGTGTGGGGAATCACGGCAGTCACGTTATCTATAATGAGAGGAATGCCAGACAGACAGACAGACAGGAAGAAGCCTCGATTCGGCCTCAGAGGAAGCCTAATTCATCTTCTAATCAACTCTAGTCTCGACCAGGAACCTTCCAGACGTGTAAACTGGATCCATGACGTTCATTCTGCTCATGACATTCCTGGAAAACATCAGATTTCCATAATAAAGTGCGCACAAGAAGCTCCTCGTCCTCGCTGAAGAGTGAGCAGATGAAGCCAGAGACGACCATCCAGATGGCAAACAGACAAAGAGAAAACAAAAGCTGATGGAAACACATTTTGGATCGCAAATGTTGCTCTTTCTCAAATATGCCATGTCGGCAACTCTCGGATTGGACGGTAGCGAAAGCGACGTGCGAGATCCTCGGAGGACGAATCCCACGGAAAGCGGTGATCCTCTGACGTCACGGCACCACCGTGAAGTTCACATTTGCTGTTCAATTTCCCGTGTGAGATTACAGCTCAGCATTGATTTACTTGTCACATGAGGTACGTCAGTTACGGCACTTCCACGGTTATATTTGTTTTGTTGCTGAAACCTAACTGAGTTGTTTGTCAAGACAGAGGTTTTGGAAATTGACACGTGTTGTTGGCTTTAGTAGGAAAACACACAAAAAATGACGAGTAACTCTTAACATGGATGTGCAACTGGCAGCCCAAATAGTAAAATCATTATCAAAGTAGCGACATAACAGCAGGTTTCTTAGTTGTCTTGTACCCCAAATATCCACAATTTACTGCAGTGTCCTATATTTTTATGTTTTTGATTTTTATTGTGTTCCTTTCAACATTCATTTTAACAACTTTGGTGATCCCATAACCTTTATATACAGTTGCATCAGCAGGTCAAATACTTTTGGTTTAGGACCAAATGTCTGCAAAGATAAAAATCTATATTTTGTGTGTATCTTATCTGAAAGTATATGAGTGTAAATGATACTCAATTATAGTATCATGTCTATATACAACCTAGTATTACAAATATTGAGTCTAGCGACATCAATGTCAGCTTCCATCATCTTTTATCAGCTTCCATCATCTTTCATCTCATCTCCTCTTGTCAATAGCACAACCTTTACACCACAACCGAGAGAAAACAAGATATTTTAGCTTCAAGCCAAAGCAGATCAATAGCATTGCACTGATTAGGTTGATCAGATGAACTGTCATAACACTACAGCAAAGTACAAAATAGCTCCAAAAAAATGTGACGTCGTCATAACAATTATAATCCAGCTCTGATGAACAGCTGATTATGTCTGTAAGACGATGACAGTCTTCACATTTTGAGCAGAGAGACAGTTCTCAGTTTGAGTCCAGGTCACAACCTGCGGGTCATGTAATCCCTGAAAATCCAAAAGGCATAAGTGGAGCGCCGACAAATGAGACAGAAGAAGGATTTCCTACCTCGAGTCAGGAAACTACTCCACATCATCGGCGGGGAGACAGCTGAATCACCTCCTCCTCCTCCTTCCCCCCTCTCCCCTCTCTCATCTGCTCCCCCGATAATAAAAAGCAAAGAAGAGAAAAGCCAAACCAAACCGCAGAGAATCGCCACCTGACTGTCTGTCTGTCTGCGTGAACGCTGAGGGACACTTGTGTGGATCGAGGAGGGCGACCGCCGCGCTGCGAGGAAGAGACAGAGTGTATTTGAATCACTGAGGTGATGATATTCGGGGTGAGCGGGTTATGACAGCCATTCGGTCTCAGTGGAAATCCCTCTTTCACTGTCTCGCTGTGTCTGCGCCGCTCGCCAGCTCTCAGCCAGTTCGTGGCATCGTGAGAGGAGGAGAGGAGCTTTCAGTCGCTCATTATGAAGAACAAAAAGCAGAATGAATGCAGAATAGGATGAAAGAGATAAAAAAAAAAAAGATAGAAACAGCAAATGAATAAACAAAAACAAAAAACGAACCAAAGAATCAATATAGAGCAAAAGGGAAAAAAGAACAATAAAAAAGAAGTAAGCAAGTTTGCAATAATGACAGTGAGAAAAATATAACAAACAATAAACCCTACTATTATATACTTTACCTTGACTAGTCCAATCTACAATTACCAGTCCCCTTACTTGTTTACTAGACCTAGACCCGGTCATTTACTAGTTCTGCTAGTTACCAGTGTTTTTACCACACCAGTCCAACCAGCATTGTAGCCCCACAGTTCCACTAGTCTTACTATTTTTTTTCTACTTAACCATAACTAACCAATCACCAATATACAGTATCATTAATTGTACTAGTTCCACTGATATTACCAGTTTTCTACTAGATCACAACTAGTCCTTCCAATGCCTTAATAGACCTTGACGTGTCCTGCCAGTTGTCTTCTAGTTCTGTAAGTATTTCTAGTTATATACTAGATGTTGACTATACTACCAGCCATTTAGTAGCTCCACTAGTCTGATCAGTTTTATACATAACCTTGACTTGTCCTAACAGTCCCCAGTCCCTGTAGTGGCTCCACTAGAATTACCAGTTTTCAACAAGACCTTAAATAGTCCCTCTAATGCCTTTACTCGACCTTGACTTGTCCTACAATTCGTTTACTAACTCTACTAGTTCTGATGTCCTACCAGTTTTCTTCTTATGTTTGACTCATCCTTACAATTCCCAATCCACTGTTCCAATTATGTCGTGAGTACAACTAGTATTTCTTGACCTTGAATAGTCTTTTCAATACCTTGACTTGTTCTATCAGTCGTCTACAAGTCTAGTAGACTACTACCAATCCCTTTACCCGTCCTAATCTTCTAACAATCTAGTTATTCCTCTAAATATGTTATAATCCTTCCAAAACCTTTACTAGATTTAGTCCTATCGGTTATCTTCTACACTTTAACTAAGTCTACCAGTTTTCTACTTAGCCTTGACTATTAGTTCCCAATCCCCAGTACCAATCCATTAACTACATCCACTGGTATCAGTTTTCAACAAGACCTTGATTAGTCCCTCCAATGCCTTCACTAGACTTTGACCTGTCCTGCCAGTTCTCTAACAGTCCTGCCCGGCCTCACAGACACGTTGTGTGTTACAAGTTGGTCAACTGGTGGTCACGGATGTGGGTCATGTGGGCTGAAACCTCACAGGTTCAAATCTGGTCATATGCAGCCGCCGCCTCCCTTCCTCCCCCGTCCTGAGCCTATTGTCAGCATTATGAGTGTGTGAATCTGTCAGCAGGGTCTATTCATAAACAGCTGAATACATCAAGAGAAAAACCACACATCAACACCTGCTCAGTCTCTCCATCGCTCTCGCACACACATACAACAATATGTGTCTATTAATAACATATATTCCTCATTATGTATGAAGGCATCACCCGGACGACATGCTGACCTCTATTAGCCCAGGAAAGCTCATTAGAGTCAGCTTGCACACACACACACACACACACACACACACACACACACACACACACACACACTTTCACATGAAAAGCAAAGATAGTCAAAGCACACTTGTTGGTTGTTGTTGTTGTTGTTGTTGTTGTTGTTGTTGTTGTTGTTGTTGTTGTCGTCTTCAGTACCAACAACAACTCTGCCCATAGAAAATAGTGAAAACTAAGAGAAGAGAGGCGCTTTGATTTCCTAAACTTTATTAGTCTCATGAGACTTGATATATGTTCATTTGTACTGATGCGAATCATGGGAATTCACTTCTTTTCATCCGTGACCGTGTGTGTGTGTGTGTGTGTGTGTGTGTGTGTGTGTGTCAGCGTTTGGGTGCAAGTGTGTATGCTGTCGCCTAGTGGTGACTAAGCGCCACTTCAGGAGAAAACACAGATGAGTGGGATTGTGAAGCAGAGTACAGCGCAGATCTCCTCTATGTAGTCTGGTTCTCTCGGCTTCTTAATTAGTTGCAAATGTGCATATTATTAACTAAGTGTGTTTGCTCAAGCGATGAGTTAATTACAATTTGATGTACTTTGTACATCTACTCCTGTTCTGCAAGCAGCAGTTGGTTTCAGAGGAACATTGTGTTGCTTGTGTTCTTGTTATTATCATCAAGTACTTAATATTATAGCTGTTTCGTGAATGTTGATTTCTTTTTTAAACTTCAAATGACACATTTATTGAAGTGTTTTGTTTTTTAGAGCGGCATATAGATGTGCACCTACACGCATAGTGTAGGAAGAAGAACTCCACTCCATCTGAGAGTGAAATATTATACTTTTGAAGACATTGTTGCTTTTACAACATTCATCAGACAGCTCTAGTTACTACTTTTATTCTACCAATCATATTATTATTTTACCAATTTAATACACAACCAACTCATACATGATGATGCATTGTTACATTAAACTAAGCAACAGTCTTTAAAGTGGTTGAAATTAGCTCTTCACCGGTTAGAGCATGAAAAATGCTGCTAACATGAAGTATGCAATTAAGTCAGTAATATAATATATAAGAACATAACATTGACAGGACGATTATACCCAATGAGTCCTTTTACTTTTGATACTGTAAGTTAATATGTATGATTGCTGGATTATTTCTATATTATGATATTGATACTTTAACTTGAAGTATCTGAGTACTTCTTCCATCTCTGGGGATATCTGTATGAATGCTAACAATGTGTGGAAGTATATTGTTCATGTGAGAAGAAAGAGAAGAGGAGACGACATTGAAAATTGGAAACGTAACTTGACTTTACACAATCATAAAGACGATATTAAAAAACAAACAGATTCCAGCAGTTTTGTGAGAACGACTGGAACCATGTTTGTATTGGCTGTGATGTCATCTGACCTAACTGCTGATAGGCTGCTCAGCCAGCCAGGTCACCGTCTCACACACACACACACGCAGCCCGGCCTGGAGGAGCTGAGTTCAGGCCAAAGAGCTTTTCATGGTCGAGCGAGCATCACGTAATGGACGGAGAGAGAGGGGGGGAGAGAGAGAAAGAGAGAGAGAAAGAGACAGAGAGACATTACCATTCAGGCTGAGTGGTGTGTGTGTGTGTGTGTGTGTGTGTGTGTGTGCGCGTGTGTGTGTGCGCGTGTGTGTGTGTGTGTGTTCAGTAGAGAGAGATTTAATCTTTAATCAGTGTTATTGTAGGCTGTACACCGATATGGACACATAGTATGTAATTACAGCTGCTGCACACGCACCTGTGTGTGTGTGTGTGTGTGTGTGTGAGATTGTGTATCGGTTTCTTGTCTCTCCTGACATTATCCTCTCATGTCCTGTAATTAGGTCTGTGTGTGTGTGTGTGTGTGTGTGTGTGTGTGTGTGTGTCTGTCTGTGTGTGTGTGTGTGTGTGTGTGAAGACTTTGGAACTTATTTATCTCCATTTACTTCCCCATACAAGTGATGTCGCCTTTTTTTTTAGACCGACCTGGAAGTCAGCTTCACTCGGGGCTAAAACGTCAGGTTTCCGGGAGAAGTTTTGCAATATATTCTAGATCACGAAAAAACAAGGACAACAAACTGGAACGCTGTATTATAAGGTGATTTCTATACAGGTGTCATTATGGTAGATTTTTCTGCAGACGGATACTTGAGCACCAAAGACAATGACATGATATTAATCAATGTGAGCGATGTCTTTGAGAAATGTCAGTGCGGTTGCCGAGCAGTGCTATGTCCCAGTTTAATGACCCGCTGCTGTCTGCTCCACTTTAACTCCTTTGCATCGCACAGCACATGCTCGCTCTGTTGACCAGCAGTTTGACTTCAAAAACTGGGTCTGCATTGCTCAAGACGTTTTGGTACTGTTCCTCTCACAGCTGATCACAGAACCAAAGAGAGTCAAGCAATGTGAAAAGCTTCAGCTGTAATCTAAGCAGCAGAGGGCGCTGGAGGCACTAAGGAACCTGCTGCAATGATTAAACCATAAGAATAATGAAAACACTGCTGCTCATGAAACTGAACAGGTATATCAAAACCAATACAACAAGACACACAAGTGTTTTATTCCCCAATAATCATTGTTTTGTTAAAGGAATATATTGACATTCTGTGAACTATGTTTACAGATTTAGAGCAAAAGGCAAATACCATCTCATGCTTGTGAATTAAATATGAAGCTACAACCAGCAGTCAGTTCATCAGTTAACCAGTGACGGCAATGCTAAAGTGCCTTGCAGTGCATTCTCTCTACTGACCAAAACAAGGTCAGATTGTATGGAAAGCAGAGTATGCTTTAGGGCAGGTCTACCTTGAGAATGACAGGCCATCTCCATCACTCTTCCCCAGTCCAAATATGGTCACTCTGTTCAAAAAATCAAGACGGCGACGGCGGAAATCCAAGATGGCGAAAATGGCAAAGGCTTCAAAACGGTAGTCCACAAACCAATGGGTGACGTCTCAATAACTACATCCGCGTCTTATAGACAACACACGCAGTTTACTTATCTTAGCATTAAGTCAGGAAGCAGATGGAAACAGTTGGCGACACTTTATGATGTTTGAAGTGCACAAAAAAATTGGCTTCTACTGACTGGAAACAGCTAGCCTGACTCTGTCCAAAGGTAACAAAATCCACTTACCAGTACCTCTCAAGTGCACAAATTACACCTCTACATCATTTAACCCAGTGTTTTTGACTGGAGTATTTTGCTGGACAATTATTTAACAGCACTGACAAAAACCAAGCGTAAACATCTCCGAGTACCAATTCATCCTCAAAACACAACAGATATAGATTCACATATTAACTTTGAGATGTTCAGTCCATTTCAGCGACCATGTATATTGTGAACGTTATCCATAGGACAGTGTTTAAACAGTGGTAAGCAGGACTAAAATATATATCCACTTGTCAACGTGAGTGACAGGTGTCTGGATGGAGCTAACAATACCCAGATAAAGATAAAACCGCAGTGATGATCTGAGTTAATGCAGGATCGGTTTAGTCTTTCAGGGTCAATCTGCGTACCAACACACTCTCTGACCTCTCCCAGATGGCAGCAGCTGTTGATGATGAATGAGCCAAAGTCACTCTCACTCAGCAGACAGGCAGTCAGACTACTTGTTTCCTCTCATTTAGGTCAGCTGTGGTCTTTGTTGTGTGTTCAAGTGAAACATTTAACAGAAGACATGCATTCAGTAGTAGAAGCACTGGTCCTACCTGCAGTTGTTCTGGATGGAGCGCTGAGGCCTGGACTGAGGCCTGGGGTCGGAGTAAGTCCTCTAGGCTGGGAGCTGAGCCCTGTGGCCTGGGGAAGAGACCTAGACTGAGCCCCTGCTGGAAACAAAGACACCAAGACCTATTGTATCATATAATAAGCTGACAATAAAAAACTAATGCTGCTAATACTACGACTACTGCTGCTGCTGTGACTGCTGCTGCTACTGATAGCACAGCTCTTCCTCATACCATTGTTGCAGCTGCTGCTGCTGCTGCTGCTACTATTACTACTACTACTACTACTAGTACTACTACTGCTGCATGTCTTGGAGTTAGCCACTGATCTGCAGTGGTTGAAATAAAGCAAAAACACAGCTTCAGGTCCTGGGTTGGGTCTGAGAGTCGCATTCAGTAGTTATTTTATTATTGTTCATTATTGCCTCGTAAGCTGTTTGTTAAAAACTACTTTCGCGTATACTTCTACCATTACAATCACATGACAGTAGTGGTGGTAGTGTACCTGCTGCCTGTTGTCCAGTCTCTCTAGCCTGGAGCTGCCTCACTCTCCGGAGGTGAGACCTGCCATTGTAGTGCAGCTGAGCCTGAGCAGAAGAAGCCAGCTGCAGGTTACACACCTCACACAGTGAGTAGGCCCCGCTCTGACCTGGAAGAAAACAACATGAAGAATCAGACTGTGGGAGAAAACAACAAGGATGTCAGACTGTGAGAAAGCACTACAACGAGCAGTGAGACTGCCGGAGAACCCCCCTCAGTTGAATCAAACTACAACAATGTGTCAAACTGAAGCAGAAAAGGAAGGTTGGAAACAGCAGATAATACAGAGCATTGGTGCTGGACCATGTCGATCACCTGGTGATGAAGTCTGCCGGACAGAGAGACTGGTTGTCGGTGTTGGGTGGTCCACCAACTCTTGACACATCCCTTCAAAAGCAAAGATTTGTCCCCGCTCCAGAAGCTGACCGGGGCTGAGAGGAGTCTTCATCCCTAAGGAAGAAGAAGAAGAAGCAGAAATAGAGAAAGGTGCATGAATGGTGATAACTAATGTTATGTAAGGCGTATATAATCTAGAGATAAACAATCCAAAAAAACAGCACCTGAAATGCCAACGCATAATAAATAGTTCATTAAAATGAAGTGATCGAGAGTGGGTAACCCTTTAAACAAATGAATTTAGAATTTTAAAGTAATTTAAAATGGGTTATGATTGCATATAAAGTAGTTGTACGGACATTTCAATAATTATAATACACTGTATTTGTCCACAATTAATACTAACCCTATGAAGACATATTTTATATTGTCATACATTATCAACTTATGTGACAGTTATATGATGTCTTTTAAATAAACTGAGTTCATTGTCACAATTTGCAAACTTGTTAGCTGTGAAAGCTTTTTTTTTTTATCCATCTTCAATAACACGTGAATGAAGGAGAATAAATTAAAATGAAATGAAGGACGATCCAGAAAACTAAATGCTCGCGGGGGAGTAAACTGCCCAGTACATGGAGAAAAAAAAATTGGAAAGAAGCTCAGAGACCTAACTGCGACTGTTACTGCCAGCATGTTGACTGATGCCTGGTGTGTTAAGGTTACCTTGCCAGCAACAGTAATGCGGATGAATTTCATTTTTGAGCAGCTAAAAACAGATCACTACAAAAACCCGTGGTAAAAATGGACATCAGGGAATACATATTGAGATATTTACCCCAACCCTAAATCCCAACAACACGACACCGAAACCTCTGGAGATGAAAGACAACGGTGATCCAACACCGCAGCAATGAATACCGAGCTGACGCTCAACGAGTAATGACCCTGAAAGTCATTCACCGCGGGACGGGCAGGTGGACGGACAGACGGACAGATCGGAGCGAGGCCTGAACGACACCGGATGCAGAGTGAGAAGCATCAAACGCTCACAGGGAGAGTGATGAAGTAATGAGTAAGAGGAGAGGAGAGAGGAAGGATGACATATGTGTGTGTGTGTCCAGTGTACAGTGCGTGTGTGTGTGTGTGCGCGTGTGTAGGTCAGTCCATGACTGTGTCCATCTGTTGTCCTGTCAGCACTGCCAAGTCACATGACATCTGACAGGACACACGCACTCGTTTTTTTTTTCTTTTTTTCTCAGAGTTATCTATATTGCCATGACCTACATCCATTACCGCTGTATCTAAAATCTCACAGAGATTCGGATCAGAGTTGGATGAACTCATTAACTTTGCAACGGCAGAGAAGACATTGTATCCTCACCATGATGTGTATTTCATAGAGTGGTATTGCAGTTACTGGTGCCCATAAGGTCCACAGAGGTCTCCATTATCAACATCCACACACCAGCTGGACCAGCCATGCTCACTAGCTAACATTAAAACCCTTTCGGGGGCAAATATGTTTTCCATATAAATAAAATTTACTTGAACTGACTTTACATTTAGCCTTCCAGGAAGCCACCGCTGTTATTCCATGGCCGCGGGTCAGGCTGCGGGGATATGCTAAGAAACCGTACAGCAGCTACAGCTACACGCAGTTCCTCTCTGATTACAGTGACAAAGTGTTCTGAATATGCCAGAACGCTACAAGTCATCTTCATAGAGTTGTGAAGTGAGAGACGTTACTTCACGTCTCATTCGTTTTTCCCCCATGGGCAATGTCACATGACCAAATAGGCATTAAACCCCTGTGGGTTGAAAACACCATGCATTGAAAAATACATGGTTCTTTGGAAAAAGAAAAAAAGAAAAGTGAAAGGTACTGTGTACATAAAAACAAACAAGTGAAAAGTGAATTTCAACTCCATTTTGTCAATTTTTGTCAATTAAGAAGCTTAAAATGCTGTTACATACGCTGCCAGTGGCAGCCAAAGATTAGTGTATAGAAAACCAATTGTACAATCTGCTGTTCAAAGAAATTTACTTTGGGATTCTGTGTCATTGTGGGAAGACTTCCGTAGCTAACGTGTTTTTTTTAATTCGCTACCACTCGGATTCACACCTCTGACTGGCTTCTTCTTCATAGCAACGGTGGCTGAGGCTCATGGGTATTGTGGTATTTAGAGCCGTCCACCGTGCCAATCTGAGGGACAAAACATGATTTCTCAGAAACAACGTGGCAAAATCTGCTGACAAGACGACAGTTTATTGGCGAATATGAAGCATTCGCGTTTCTTATTGCTCACAATTAAGGAAACTAGTTTAATGTGTAGTGAACAAGGTGAACAAGGGAGACATTTGGGAAATCGCTGCTTGAATTTGAAATGGAACATTTGTAACTGATGCTCATAACATAGATCTTTAGCAAGTAGACTGCAGTGCTTTCACACTTTCTCTCTCTTTCTCTCTCTCTCTCTCTCTCTCTCTCTCTCTCTCTTCCAGCTGGTTGTTAGTAGTCGACTTTATGTTCTGCAGACAGCTGGTTAATCTGCCACTGTGATGAATTAGCTACAAAATGCACACACACACACACACACACACACACACACACACACACACCCACACACACGCACAAATATGCACAGAGCCAGCTGATGCTGACATCAGCTTTAGCAAGGGAAGGATTAAATATATCTGCTATATTGAGCTGGGAATTACACACTACACACACACACACACACACACACACAGGTAAATAAATATACACAGACACGCATGCACGCACGCACACACACACACACACACACATAAAGTAAGACGCAGATAAAGAAAATCAGTGAACTGAACATTCAGCATTGAAATGAAATGAAATATGTGTGTTCACCTCTTATGTTGTAATATGTGTGCGGACCTAATCCAGGCTGACCAGGCAGGCAGTAATCAGAGAGGCCAGCTGTGGGTTATAAGCCGACGCAGAGACGCATGCGCGTGTGCACACACACACACACACACACACACACACACACACACACACACACACACACACACACACACACAGAGTCAAGCAACAATGTGAGGGCATGAGTGCTTCACAACAACCTATATTTCTTCTTCATTTTCTGACTTCAAAGAGAGTCAACAGAGCGCAAACAAACACTTGACTGAGTTTCAGTCTCCTCTTCAAGTCTTTCATATCACTACATAGTGAAATATAACGCTATCACACATGCACAAGAATCTGCACTCCGCTGCTGTTTATGGATTTTTCACAGCTGTGTTGTTTCGGATGTTTTCGCTCAGAACCGATGTCATGCATGTTAGTCTAATAGAACAAATGATTTGTACGGATGTTCTCAAAACAATCTCCCTTGAGATAAATAAGGGAGGAGCACTGGTTCCTTTAAGATTCACACTGAACCTTTAGACCTTTAAACAGATTTTCTATTCATTTCTCTTGTCTAGAAAGTGAAAACAAGCATATTTAACCATATATTGAACTACATATTGTTAAAATCAGAACATGTAATGTTACCAATCACAGCGCCACTCACCATTAACAATTATTTGACTCTTGATGCGTGAAAACCTTTTATGTCTAAAATGCGTGTCAGCTTTACAAGAACTAAACAGCACTGTTATTGTTCAGTGGAGTATAAAAGCTGTTATGAGTTATTGTTCAGGATTGAAGGAGAACGGTGTGAGACCTTCAACTTATCTGACATGTTGGAAATCACAAGACATGGAAATGCAAGGGTTTAAACCATCAGCTATCTTATCTTTTCTTGCTTTAATGTCAGTGAGTGAACAGACAAGGGGCTTGTCTGATTGGTCCAAAGCTCTAAACCCTACTGGGTGTAAAAGATAAAGAGAGGAGGACACTAATGTATGTCCCTGTTTCCTGAAAGAGAGTGTACAACACACACACACACACACACACACGCACACACACACACACACACACACTAACCTGAGGGTACACCAACGACAGGACACAGAAACTAATGGAGATGTGAAAAGACAGAGAGAGATGTCTTAGAGTGGCTGTCTCTTACCCTGAGGCCAGTAGCTGGTAATGACAGTGGTCACAGACACACACGCACACACACACACACACACACACACACACACACACACACACGCACACACACACAGTACGCAGCGCAGTGGCTGGCGGCAGCAGAGATGCTGAAACAAACTGCTACATACACTTTAATGTTTGTGTGACGGGGCCTTAGGGGGATGGTAATGAAAGGAGAACCGACAACGCCACCTGGGGGACTTACACCCCGAGAAATACAAGTATAACAACCCTAAGATATAGTTTTAGAATTGTTTATGGACATAAATTCATTACCGATATTTGTCCAGAGACATGTTTCAAAAAATGAACCTGAAATTTCTTAAAGAAGTCAAAGAAAATAATCCAAAACCATTTACATTAGCTCTGTTTTTCCTAGACCGCTCTTAACGCAACAGCTCACAACAAGTTGTTTGTGTGGATACTGAAAAATATATATATTAAAGTAAAAAAAACTATATTTTGAAGTATTCTTCTAATTCTTCTCTAACCCTCCAATGAGTGATGTGTGGCCTGCATGCTGATCAGTATGTACATACAGAATGTGGCCATAACAGGACAAAGGGAAGGCTTGTTTTAAGATAATAATGATAAAGAAATGTCTTTATCAATATAAATAATTAGAATTAATGAATAATATAATAAATGATACATATAATTGGGTTTAATCAATCACCACACCCCTGAGAGGTCCAGAGAAATGTGGGTCCAGTAGTATACAAGATTGGCCGTGGACCGAAAACAATTCAATAAATACAAATAAATTAAAAGAACACTACTAATGCTACTTTGTGAATGTCATTATAGTGACAATAATAAACACTTTCAAGGCTATAAAAAGCGATAGAATGAAAATGGTGAAAAGAAAAGGACTGTTTAAAAGAGGTGCTCACACACCGGCCTCCTTCCTACACACAGATTTGTCACCTGACTTCCTCCCACAGCTTTGTGTGTGTTTCTCAGTTTGCTCTCCGGGCTACAGAACGCAACTCTTTCTGTTGTATTACAAATATTTTAACTGTCTCCCTTTTCCCCCGACACTAACAACAACCAGCTGATGGGAACACGTTCAGGAACGTTCAGACTGCAGTGAATCTGAAGACCTGCAGGAGGCCGTAACCTGAAGACATTGGTGAGGACACATAAGGTGCCTTCCATTCGGCTAATTATGCTTCAATTATGCTTCCTCCCTCCTCCGGACAACGAGCCAGAAATCAATCCCGGTTCTCCATCATCGAGGAGGTTGCATGACCTTGAACGTGGCAAAGCAGCACAAGGGTATGACGTACATGTTTTTATCCAGAAGGCAACACCCTCTTGATGAGTTTGTCTTCATTGGGCGGCGATGGAAACGACATGAAGAATATTGTATTAATTACTTTAAAAATGATTGCATCAGTGGATTACTGTAGGACAGGAGGGTGGACAAACAGCCCGAGCATAACAACGCCCATACCGGCTCTAAAGCTGTTTGTCTAACCAGAGTCTGACAACTCTGTCTACTTTTTCTTCACCAGCCAACATTCTCCTTCTTTTGTCATCTCCCGTTGCCAAAATGCATCATTCCTCATTCAGGAAAAAGAGGAATCCTGTCCAAATATTTTGACCCAAACAGCTGCACAGTCACGGAAACATTCTGCAAAAGATCAGACTCTTTACTTATAACTTTTCACACACACATATGTATTTTATTTGCATATTCAAAGCTGTTCTTATTGCTCCCTCACAATTGTGCTGTTCTTTGAGCAATAAACTAATTTAATTGGTCCTTTGGAGCAGCATTTATCAGACATAAATTGGTCCTTAAAATGGTGACTGAATTATTTCGGCACATTGCAGGACAGTGAAGGGGCCTCCATTACGAGTATTTGTGGTCTCCTCAAAATGAAGAGACGCAGGGGAAAGACGCGGATGGGGGAATGGAGGAGCCACGTAAGCTAAATGGAAAAACCACGAGTCAGACAGGTGGAACGGCAGGTTGGCAGACGGTCCAGCATCCTGTCCGTCTGTTTTCTGGTAGTCATGGAAGCGCTGTGTGGTAACACCGCAGGCGGTGATGTCACTGTGGACTGGGAAACTATGACACACACACACACACACACAGACAGACAAACAGACAGATGAAAGGTGAACTCTAGTCTCTCTATTCTCCATCTACATGCCAGGTGGGTTTCTAAAAGGGACTCTTTCCAACTTCCCCTTTTGTCAGACAGGAGCTGGTTCTTCAGCCCATCTGTCAGGTCAGCCGTGTGGCTGGATTAGGCACTCGTTGAAGCTCAGCGGGTTTTAGGCTGCAACCGATAACATCATACTGGCAATAAACTGATTTCAGTCTACAAGAATATGTAGAGTCCAGCCTCACTGTTTATTGTTCACTCTCAGACGTATCAGAGTTGGGTTGAGTTACTGTTTACACAACTGACAACATGTTGTATAGTTAACATATCGCAGCAGGGATTTTTCTCACACACACACAGATACACACACACACACACAGACACACACACAGAGCAGGTACAGTGAGGTTTCTCAGTCATTTCAAACCTCTACTCCAGGACACCGTGACTTCTGTTCCTTATATAAATAGCCGCTCCGCTCCATCGAGACCTGACACATACTGTTGAAGGAGAATAAAAAGCTTTTACGCTGAGAGCGGAACTCGTACTACCGCTTACAAAAGGTGCAGACCCAAAGGACCCAACACACTCATATGCTTTCATACTGAGAGTTTTAAAAAAAAAAAAAAAAAATGAAGGTACAGCCAGGAGCTGGTTAGCATAGCTTAGCATTGAGAAAACAGCTGACTAAAAAAGGACTTTCATCCAGGAGGCTGCTGTTCTTTTCCAATGCAAAAGTGTGCATTATGTCAATTGTTAGCCATGTGTGCTGTTAGTGCCGTTAGCCACGTGATCCAAGTGCGGCGGTCACGTATCCTGTGAAGACTGACTTTTTTTTTTAAAGACGCAATGCATTTAACAGACGTATGTTGACACGGCAGCACTGAGAAAAACTGATAGGCTCGCTGTTTTCCCCTGTTTCTGTGTCTTTATGCTAAACTACACTTCGTACGGTGGCTGACTGTAGCTTCACATTTAGTCCTCTTGCAATTGTGCCAAAAGAAAAGTGAACTCATTTGGGATAAAAGTGAATATTTATAACTGATTCATGTTTCCTGTTTGAACAGGAAGCCTCACAGTCATACAGATAAACCAGATGTTCATCTATTAAAAACATGTCAGGGATTAACACAGGCGCGCACACACACACACACACACACACACACACACACACACGTGCACACACCCACACACACACACACGTATACACTCACACATATACACGCCCCTGCATGTAGGTTACCCAGCATGCTGTGCAGGATTTGACGGAACATGATTGGTCGAGCCAGAAGGGGATTGTGGGATTGGGATTATAATCCACAGATAAGTGTTTTGAGTGTGTGTATGTGCGTGCATGTGTATGTGTAGGTTTGTGCGCACATGTTTGTGTGTGTATGAGCGCGTGCGTGTGTGCGTGTGTGTATCTGTGAGTGTGTGGTAGCTCAATCAGTTTAATCTGTGTTCTAATAATAAAGATTACCACTCACACTCATCTGAACATCTCCTGACAGTAGTCTGATTTTTCCCCCTCCCTGCTGGAGCGTCTCTCAGGACAACACTGAACTCCTGGGAACTCCCTGTGACTCAGTGTGCGTGTGTGTGTGTGTGTGTGTGTGTGTGTGTGCATGCATGCATGCATGTGTGTGTGTGTGTGACACTGAGGTCAACAGTGGGAGTGTGCATAAGAATAAGATACACACTTTGAGCATGGATGTTTGTTGTTGGCCTTCGGGTCTACGTGACAGAATAATCTAAAGCCCAACGGTTGGCCTCATCTCATGTCGTCTCCATTCAGGAAATGGAACTGGCTCAGGTGTCATCAGCTGACTGACGTTACACACTTAACGCACTTGATGTGCGGCTCTTCAAAAATGTAACTACATCTGTCGGGGCTTCGGTGGCTTTACAGAGATAAGAGAACACAAGAACTGTCGGTCGGTCAGTTTTGGCGGCTCTTGTTTTCTCCTCGTCCCTCCAAGTGTCCGGTGCCGGGCAGAATTCTTTAGAGGAAAGAAAACCTGAAGCAAGTTCTAGAAAGCCAAGAGCGCAACAGGGTCATTTAAACAAAAGGAGCGCCAAGCAAACCTTAAAGCCGTGGAAAACCATCCTAAAAGTGCAATGGAAATATAACGTTTATGCATCACGTGTTTGTTACAAGACATAGTTTTAAAGCACAGGAGCAAGTTGCTTAATTCGACTTGCTGGTGTGACAATGTGTCGTGATGGCAAGCATAAAAAAAGGTTTTGTCCCCTGCAGACCTTTTCTGCTCATTGTAGCCGTTTCTGCAATATTTGAACCCTCCATTATTATTAAACTGATCTGTTAATGGTGTCAAATATGTCTGCTTGATTAGACATGTATTGTTTAAGAATTGTTCCAGCTGGTTATCCAGTTTATATGTGAAGCAGACACAGCTAAAGAGATTTGGTTCAGATTGGCAGGAATTCAGATAAAGCGGACCGATCCAGGTTAGTGGAAACCCATGTTCGTCCTCTTTTGTCGTATCACTTCCTTGACGAACATTTCTTGGTCAACATTATTTAATATGTACAAATTCCTTCTAAACCTCAATACTACAAACTCTGCCTCAGTACTGACAAGTACATCACGGAGAGCGTCTGTGGTATTTACGGTCAAAGTTTAGGACACAAAGCTGCTGCCGGAAAACCTTAACCCGGCCCCGAAAGACGAGAGGACGGCTGTGACGTCACTTCCTTCTTCTCAGCATGCTGACTCATCAAACATTCATCAGCTTTTCCACTCAACTAATGGAAGAAGAAACACGAGAAACACACAAGGAAACGCACACCTTGGTGGGCAGGTGGTTTAAGTCAGTACACACTCGTTTGTTCGAACTCTTAAAAGGATTTAAAAACGACAAACTGAGGTTCAAAGCAGATGGAGAGGGGGATGTTGGGAAAGGCTGTGTCTCAATATATATATATATATATATGTGTCACCTTCACATTAGGGACACTGTGACTTTGTGCATTTAACAAGATTAACTTTACTGTAATTTTCCTGCTGACACAGAAGCAGTCTGAGAGTAAAGTCTGCAATAAGCTTCCTAAATCTGAAAACAAATCTGTTTTGGACCCTCCATCCACAGTGCCGCCGAAAATAGTCTATAAAGAATGCACTATTTGTAACGTTGTATCTGGACCAAGTGCAACACACGCGACTCCAGGGATCTTTGACCTTTTATTCGAATCTCCGGATACAGCAAGAAGAGCACAACAGAGTCAGGATCAGAAAGGAAGGTCGGTTCACCGGGAGTCCGGTATAGCGGGTTAAACGGAGACAGGAAGGGTCGGCAACAGGAAATCAGCCCGTGATTACATACAATACATTTTTGATTCATTTCTTTGGTTTCTGGCTGAGAGAGAGTGGAATACAAGAACACAAATATCGACTTTCCTCGGCCGTGGACTATAACATGTTGGACTTCTTCATTTCGGCGGTCCTTCCCTTTGAGTCCGAAAGGTCGCACTCAAAGAGACTTTCCGACTTGTCGATTGCAACAATAGATGTGAACCATTTGAACCATTTCATTCAACAGTCTTTATGCTAAGCTTTATGAACGCGACCTGGGACGGATGGATTCGTGAGGATGTGGTCCGGCTGTCTGTCTCAGAGGTTAAACTCCATGACACCTTGCAACCTGAAGCCCCCCAACTGGTGACACAGTGTGTAAGTGTGAGTATGTGTCAGTGTGACCTTCACATCCTCAGTGTGTGTGTGTGTGTGTGTGTGTGTGTGTGTGCGCATGCATGCATGTACGTGCATGAGTGTGTATAATAACCTTAGAGTCACAAGGAAACACTTCATCACTGCCGTCCTATTTACGTATGCACTTTCTTTCACACACACACCTAAAACTTTTCCTTTATAGACTTTTTACTCTCTCTCTCTCTCTCTCTCTCTCTGGGTGCCTATAGAGCCGACAGGTGTGTGCGTGTGCGCTGGCTTACACACAGTTTCAGGTTTCACCACAGGTTGTTGAAGGAAGCATTTTTCTGGACAATAAATAGTCTCATCTGCCCACCAACCCAGCACGCACACTCTGACGGAGGCTCACTCACCTCACTATTATCCTTCTACATTCTTACAGATTTGGGCTAACCCAGTTGTGGAACGTTTATGACTCGCGAGTAGAATTTTTTTTAAATACTTGTACTCTTCTTGAGTAGTTCCCTTTTATGCTACTTTGTACTCTTTTTATTATTCATACCAAATACAATCAACTAATGAATTATTAAATGTTTTGCATCAAGAGGGCAGCAGTGTAAAGCCTGGTTGAAATGCTTGGCGTAGATTATTGCATCAATATACATGTGAAATAGATCATTCTGTACTTTTTATTTACGTAAGACTTTTGAATGCGTGACCTCTACTTTTGACATCTTTTTAAAGTATTTTAACACTCTGCTATTCTTCTGCCTTTGACCTGAAAGAATAACTGTGTGGGTTGTGAGTCACATCGTACTAAATAAAGTTGTTTTCAGCACCTTCTGACTGTGTGAACACCTGATTTGTTCTCTGTAACCGTCTCTTCCAGTCTAACAGCCCGACATGAATACACAGTGTTGGAGGCCGCTGGTTTGAGGATTTGACTCCAACATCAGAATCAGAATATCAAACTAATCATTTAGAAAAAAAGGACTTTTGACTGACGCGCTGCACAGGAAGTGAAAGTTTTCACCAAACTGGAATTCATCAACTCAAATCTGTGTCCCCACCGTTTTTTTATCATCGTTGTGTTTGTGCTAGTTTTAGAGGTGATCTCTCTCTCTCTCTCTCTCTCTCTCTCTCTCTCTCTCTCTCTCGCTCTCTCTCTCTCACTCTCTCTCTTCTCTCTCTCTCTCTCTCTCTCTCTCTCTCTCTCTCTCTCTCTCTCTCTCTCTCTCTCTCTGTCTGATTGCCTTCAGGCCACTAATTGCATTTTTGATGATAATCATCAAATCACATTTCATTACTGTCATCACTTCCTCTTCGTCACATGACGGGAAATTAATTAAAACTTCCTGAGACAACATGGGGAGCAGGTGCACACACTCTCACACACACACAGACACACACAGGTAGGAAGGTCCATAAATCACAGCAGACAGAATGGGAGTAATGAGGTGGCTAGCTGTTAGCGCTCCATAGGGTAGACAACACCTAGCTAGGTATGTACACACACACACACACACACACACACACACACACACACACACACACACACACACACAGTACTCCACATACTGCAATACTCTCAGTATTACTGCTACAGTGACAGAAAAACAACTTTGGGGGGAACACAGCTGTGTGTGTGTGTGTGTGAGTGTGTGTGCGTGTGTATGCGTGTGTGTGCGTGTGAGTGTGTGAGGGTGTGAGTGTTTGCGTGTGTGTCACATCATCGAAACTTCAGAGCAAGCACAAAACTATGTTGCGCCCGGATTTATGAGTTCATAACAAGTTTTTACACACATTCATGACTCAGAGTGAGGTTAGATTTTGTACTGAAACAACAGTTTGCTTGCTATGCGTGTGCGTGAGCGCGCATGTGTGTGTGTGTGTGTGCGTGTGCGTGCGCTCTTTGCTGGTCTCCAAACTAATCTGTCCTGACGTAACTACATGCTGCCTCTCAATCTGCCCACTGCTGGAGTCCTGGCACACAAACACAAACACACAGTGTTTAGTATTGTTGTCATGTTCTATAAATAGGTAAAATTGATTTGTGTGGAGGAGAACAAGAGAGAGTGTTACAGTATGATACATGTAGCTTTGCTGCACTGTACAATGCAAACTACCAGGCTCTCAAAGCTACTCACAATCAGTTAATTTGTGCGTCTTAACTACCGTCTAATCATTTCATCAGTATAGGTGAAATCAGTTTGTCAAACAAAGGTTACGATATTGTAACCCTAGTTCATGTTCACAAGCGTAGCCCTGGACTCTATGGGTGATACTCTCCTCCAATAACGAGCACAAATGTTCCCACTGAAAAGCCTCCGCCTTCTGTAGTGGCAGCAGCAGGGTGACCTTGGTGGAGGGCTCCACCTGCATTCATAGAACAAGGGTTGCAATATAACCTTTGCACTAACTCGCCGACTCTTGACATGGGCCAGCGTGGTGCAGTTGTAGGTCCTCACCAACATGTGCCTCCCAAGTATCAGGTACCTGAAGTGTTGAGGACCAAGACCCCTGCCTGTGTCAGTCCTCTGTCGGGGGCCCCACATCACCGCCCAATCTTCCAATGCAAGGGAATGGTAACCAAGTGGCGCATGTGCATGAGCCCCATGCAGCCGTACCACCGATTGTTCGGCTGCCTCAAACCTCAGCGTCTGCATGACTGCCTGTGTCTCGGAGAAACCTCAACCTGAAAGGATGCACCGTTAGGATGTCTTGCAGGAAATGCTAGAAAAGAATTCAGCCGACATTGCGGCTCTGCGTCTAATCCCTCCCGCTTCCTGTGTGGAGTTCGAAACATGGAAAAGGCCGAAGATGAGATCCATGAACGCATCAACGACTCGCCCGTAAACGCAGTGTTTCCCTTCTGTCTCCCTCTGTGGAGAAGGGAGTGCTTCGGCCCCTGAGGTTTGGTTTGAGGAGGTTAGTACAACCGAACGGCAGGTCCAGACTGAATAACAAGCAATAAATGGAGTCTGACAGTCGGTTAATATGGTCCAGTAGCGGAATAGTATCAAGAAACGACAAGTCGGTGTTTCTGTCTCGTGATTGGACGATGAGCTCAGCGTGAACGTGGCCCTGCTTCTCCTCAGACTGTCAGCTTTCCCCTTCTGTCTCAAACAGAAGACTTTAATTAAGTTAATTAGTCTCACAATGGTCAAAGAAGCACAGACAGAAGGTCCTCACATCAAAACAAAGATGGGCAGGAGGAAAGACACTGAGGGCGAAATTTCTCTGCTAAGTGAGGAAGGAAGGAAAGGACATGAGGATGGCGGTGTCGTTCATTTTGTACGGGACGACGGAGGAGATGGAAGAGACCTGGAAATCAGTGTCCAGGTCACAAAGGAAAAGTAGTTTAAAAAAAATGGAGGTGTTGGAAAAAAAAGATGGAGGTAAACAAGGAAAGGTTAGGGAAGGAAGGGAGGAGGTAAGGAAAGCAAAGAAAGATGTGTTTTAAAAGGAAAATCAGGGTTCAGGACCCTTTCAGTTGCAGGGGCCATTACAGTCCAGTTGATCAGGTGTCAGACTGATCAACACACACACACACACACACACACACACACACACGTACACACATGCGTGCAAACTCAGCCTGTCATACTGTCACCTATGTGAAAATTAACAACATCTCTGTGACAGAAAGAGAGAGAGACATGCAGGACAAATGTGGATGACTCAGACTGGTTGTGCTGTGTGTGTGTGTGTGTGTGTGTGTGTGTGTGTGTGTGTGTGTGTGTGTGTGTGTGTGTGTGTGTGTGTGTGTGTGTGTGTGAGTTGTAAGGGATTATCAGAAAACAATGAAGCCTGGTCAATACACACAAGAGATTATGTCTGTCTGCTCTCTTCTTCAGTCTTCATTTTAAAGAAATAAGTAAGAGTTTTTCATATTTGATTACAGTTTTTTTTAAAGTGTTTAGATGTTAATAATTAAAGACTGCAGGTCAAACCAACTCTGTTCCACATGAGGTAGAAAAAAACAGTCAGTCCCAATCTTTAGTCTGCCAGGAAAAAACTGCTTTAAGGATGAAACACATTTACATTTGTATTTGGATGCTCACACCTGTCCTCACACAAACTTAATTTAAAT